>NC_141043.1:33027500-33327500 GCF_052040795.2 Danio rerio | reverse complement strand
GAAGTAACGGCTGCTGAAAATTATATCTGTATATCATATTTTATTGTTTGACTATGGGTCTTTAATTAGACTGCTGGAAGACTGTTCCTCATTTAATGAGATGGGATTCATCCTGGTACTGTAGGCTTGTTAGAGCCTGAAAACAAACTTTCTTAGTGTATCATTGTGGCTAATTGACCTTTTTATGACCTACCATGCTTTTCCTGTGACATTTTCTTCCCAGTCAGAAACTTTCCTGTGGATTCCCTTCTGAAAAGTCATGATTTAGTCCAGGCAGCACGTTGGTGAAGTGGGTAGCACGATCTGCTCACAGCAAGAAGGGCACCGGTTTGAGCCCAAGCTGTGTCAGTTGGCATTTCTGTGTGGAGTTTGCATGTTTTCCCCATGTTTGCATGGGTTTCCTGTGGGTGCTCCGGTTTCCCCCATAAGTAAAAAAAAAAAACCAAACAAAAAAAAAAAAACATGCGCTATAGGTAAATTAGGTAAGCTAAATGGTCCGTAGTGTATGTGTGCAAATAAGTGTGTATGAATGTTTCCCAGTGATGGGTTGCAGCTGGAAGGGCATCCGCTGCGCAAAACATATGGTGATAAATTGGCGGTTCATTCCGCTGTGGTGACCCCAGATTAATAAAGGGACTAAGCTAAAAAGAAAATTAATGAATATAAGATTTGGTCTATAAGACAATGAGAGGTAAGAATTAAAAAATACTGTCTGACTTGTGCTTAAACCAGTGGTGGAAAGAGAACTGAAAAATCATACTTAGGTAAAAGTACTGTTACTTGCCCAAAAATGTAGCGCAAGTAGAGTAAAAGTATCTGTTGTAAATATTACTTAATATGAGTAAACAGGACACCTTTCAAAAGTACTCAAGAGGAGTGAGTAGTGAGTATTGTGCTGTAAAAATCTGATGCATTTACATAATTTGTAGATGTGTGTAAACTTAACATTCTGCAGTGCATTAAGTCATTGCCCAGCCGGCACACAATGTCATAAGACATTAATATTAGGTTAGATTTAGATTGTGATGGCAGGTAACTAAGGACAGTATTATTTTGATGTTAAGTTGATATTTGGTTGATTTTAGGTTGTGAAAGTGACCAAAATCCAACGTTGAGCCAACATCTTAAACCAACGTAATATTGATGTCAAATACTGACATTGATTTATCAGGTATGGCAACCAAAATCCAACATCTGATAGATGTAATGGTAGTAACGTCCACAAAACATCAAGCTGTAACATAATTATTAGACATGGATATTTGGTTGAGTTTAGGTTTGACGTTGGAAATTGATGTCGGCCTGACATTGACTTCTGATGTCAACCCGATTTTCATTTCTAAACAAAATGCAACATCCCCACAATGTTGGGGTACAACATCAATCTGACGTCATGTTGACATGTTGTGCCTGCTAGGTGTTTAAGGCCATTTTAGTCAACATACAGTAAACATCCGTCATCTTCTCATCAGTGACATGCATCTAAACAGTCTCTGTGTCAATGTGTCTTTGGACATATAATGACTCTTTTAATGCTTCCAAAAAGTTTACTGCAACTACTAATCACCTATGTCTTGAAGTAGTTCATTATGATGCGGTTTACCTTCTATGTGTGATTTGATTAGACAGGAATCGCCGAACTCATAGTGACTGCAGGTTGAAGGAAAATAGTGGAGTAAAAGTGCCAATACAGCACTAAAAATGTACTCAAGGGAAAGTAAAAGTACACATTTTAAAACTACTTAGTAAATTACAATTTCTGAAAGAAAAAAATAACTACTCAATTACAGTAATTTGAGTATTTGTAATTTGTAATGTTACACAACTGGCTTCGACAGTCAAAGGTCGAGTAAAAATAAAATATATATATATATTAGATGCTATTTTCAGTCTGTTAGTTTTAAGGATAGTGTGCTCCAAACCAGTGACACAATTCACATTTAGGAGATATAAAACAAATAATCATATAAAGCTTGCAGTTTGTCACTTCCGCCTGAATTGCAACAATTTTTTTCACATCACCTCATATTACAACTTCTCATTACATCTTGACTAACTAAATACTCTCTAGCATCTCACATGTCTTGCCCCTTTTAAGACGCTTTTCATTTAATATGCTTGATCTCAGTCTCAGCTGCTGTTAAACGCTATTGGCAGTTTTTTTTTTTTTTTTTACGGGAAGGAGCTACTTTATGACCCTCACATCACATCAACATTGAACGAAAATTGTGCATTCAAAGCACTTCACGGGACGTTTAATGATATTAAACATAAGCTAATATGCACAAGAAATTTTCTTGCTTACTTCAATTGGGATGTCTATTTACAAAGCAACAGTGTTTGTTTGGGTGGCAGGTAGAGGGCTTGCATGTTTTACTGGGTTTGTCATCACACAGCACAGAAATTACAGCATGGAGTGATGGACACTGAACTGAGGGCTTCTGTTTGTCTTCCATTGCACAAGGTCAGAATGTACATTGTCCGAATGTGCAGTCAAGCAGCACCGCTACAAACATGTGCACGCAAACATAGATTCATGAACTCTCTTTTTTCCTCTCTCACTCCTGCTCCCTCTCTCTCTCGCACACATAAATTCCCGTGCTGTCCGCCGGGACCAGGCCAAAATGTCAACCTGAGCACATGGCTGATTCCTGCTGCTGGAAGCTCTATGCTTAATTCACAGCAGCACCTGCTGGTGGAAACGGGCACAGAAAATAGCCCTGATAAGAGACTGAGAGGAGAGGGAGGAGAAACTAAGAGTGAAAGGACACAGGTACAACTTAAGTATCTTTCTGCATGTCTTCCTATTCTTGTTTTACAGCAAAACGCTATATTGGACCAGCATAATCTAACTTTGAATCCCAATAGTTGTGCTGAAGTTCAGACAGATGTCCCAAAGCCAAACAGTGTAATGAAGTCAGTTCTCAAATTGAGTTCAGACTGAATCAAAAGTGTCTATTGAATGATCTAGACTTTGCTGGTATGTAGGAAGTTTTAAAGTTCTTAAAGAAAAGAAGTTTTGAAGAGAACTGAACGTAAACCGCCACTGAAAGTCACTTTATAACAGGTCAGCAGGAAGCTGGCTGAGTATCCTGGATAGGGGGAAGGAATAAGAAACAGGAGAATCCATTTTTGAACAGATTGCTGGCTCTTATACGTTATATTGGTATCATTTCAGCTACTAATTGGTGTTATAATTATAACTGATCAATCAATTTAAATTATATAACTTTTACTGATAAATATGTAGCATCAGTCAGTATTGAATATGCATTTTTGTATGCTTATTTTAAATTAAATATAACCTTTAAAAAAAACTTTTATTTTTTAAATTATATTTTTATTTTGACCTGAAAGCAACACAGAGCAATACAAAAAGCAACAACAACTGTAAAGACAGAAAAAAAGATTTTAAAACAATTGTTACATCAGTTCCTCCAGTTTTATACATAGGTTAACAATGTTAAACTTATATTTCTAGGCCAGTGGGCACAGGCAATATGGCGATCTTGCAAACAATGACAGGGTCATACCTTTAAGCTGTTGTCCTTGACATTCGATAGATGATTAAGAAAGGGTTTCCAGGTTGCTTCGAAGCCAGCAATGCTATCAGAAAGATTGTGTCTAAGTCTCTCTAAATGTAGTGAATTCTCTAAGTGCTAGAGAATTCAGAAACCCAGGATTTAAAAAGTGGTTCCTTTTTTTCGGTATATGAACAATCATTTTTTAGCTGCCATCATTTAATATTAGACAGTTTTTTTAATTTTACAACTGAACCCATGAAGTGAGTCAGACTTTAAAACTTTTTTTTTAGAACTCATTCTTTTTCAGAATTTAAAAATTTCGCTCCAAAACTCATAAAGTTTTGGTCATGAACAAAAAAGATATCTCAAGGAGTCCTCTACAGATACAAATTTGTTACAGTTAGAGGAGATAGAGGGGTAGAATTTGATAAGCTTAACCCTAGAATAATGAAGTGGATGCACTACTTTACATTGGATAAGTTGGTGTCTTGAGTTAATAGAACATGTATTTATGACCTTGATAGTCTTTTTCCAGTCCTCATTGAAAATTTGAATGCGTAAATCTTTCTCACAAGAATCTCTCAATTACAAGGTAGTTATGTAGAACTAACTAGTACAAACGTTTATAAAATGGGAAATCAAAGCATCAGGAGAGGCAGAAAGTACTTTATATACATCATGTTCATCTGCTAATAGTTCAACACTGGTAATTTTTAAAAGAATATTAATAAATATGGCGTGAGTAGCACATTCGCCTCAGTGAGTAGCACATTCGCCTCACAGCAAGAAGGTTGCTGGTTCGAGCCACGACTGGGTCAGTTGGTGTTTCTGTGTGAAGTTTGCATGTTCTACCTGTGTTGACGTGGGTTTCCTCTGGGTGCTCCGGTTTACCGCACAAGTCCAATGACATGTGGCATAGGTGAATTGGGTAGGTTAAATTGAAAAAAACATATTCTGGATAAGTTGCCAGTCCACTGTGGCGACCCCAGATTAATAAAGGGACTAAGACAAAAAAACAATTAATGAATGAAATAATTAATAAATGTAATAAATTGATAGCGAATTGTACATTTAAAGGAATTAAAGATTTAAACATTTTGAATCTTCTGTTGAACACAAAATAAGTTATTTTGAAGAAGGCTGTTTGGTGGTAGTCATTGATTTACACCATTTTATTTGCCTATTATGGAAGTCAATGGGTCACTTCAAACAGCATTTTTCAAAATATCTTCTTTTGAGTTCGACATAAAAAAAGTTAATTCAGAAATGTGTAAAACCACAGAAGGGAGGGTAAATGGGAGAGTAAATGATGAGGTAATTTTTTGGGGGGAACTACAGTGTCACTTTAATATCCAGTTTTTGCTATGTGCACCATAATATTTATTCATTCCTTTTCCCTTATTTATCAGGGGTCGCATATGTTTTACGCAGCTATTGACCTTCCAGCCGCAACAAAGTACAGGGAAGCGCATGATAACATTCTGATATCTTAAATGACTTTTTTTGCCAGCGATACATAAGAAAAAAAATATTGTTTTACTGTTTCAACCGTCATTTTAGTATTGGTGCATTCCTAAAAGACTGAATAAACAAAAACAGAATTAGATCTCATTTTAACTGACCTCTTTAAAAAAATAAGTAGTCTACTACGTCAATTTTTGTCTTGGTGGCGATGTGGAGATTGCTTGATTCATGCAGTTCAGTAAAAAATAGCTTGCATATCTCTGTTGTCACAATTATGCAGACAATATTTAATTCTGATGTGTATGTGAAACCTGAAGGAAAAAAAAAGCCCATCACAGGAATCTGACAGTTTGCTGATAACATGCTTTGCGTATGTACTATAAAGCAGAACTATTTTCACATCTACAGTATATCAAATTTATTTCTCTATTACAGGTAAAAGTTAGCAGATTTATTCTCCTGCTGTCGCCATGCAAGTCAGAGACAGAGAGCGAGAGAATTAAGGAAAGGACATTGACAGTCTTGGACTGTGATCAGTCATCTTACAGTGAGAGCCGAGGGATAATTATCGGTGGAATACAGAAAAGCGTCCTATCAGCAGATTCACACAGACTAATCAAAAGATCGACACAACAATTGTGTTTCAACAACAAGTGGTCTTCGGCCGCCGGGCCCCACCTGCCGAGCAGCCATCACACTCTCGGCTTGGCTAATGAACGTTTGAATGTAATTAGAGAGCAGTATCTCTGAAATTAGGCCTGCCATAGCATTAATTACACAATTACTGACAACAGCGACTCAATCGGTCGGCAGAGGAGGGGAGGAGGTGGGAGAGGCTGGGTGTTTGAACTTTGGACGCAGCTTTGATTCATAGTCTAGGCTTTGTGGAAATATCGCCTTTGCCAAGTTAATTTGTAAAGGCCAGCATATTTGGGAAGAGAAAATCAGGCTGACCTTTTCCTGAAACAATCCCAGCTTTTTGCCTCAGTCTTTGTCTTTCTCGCCATGGCTGAAGTCTTTTGTGTCGCTCTCACATTTCTTTCTCTGCAGTTTGTGCTAACTGAGGGCCGTAGCATTCGATTAATCAGCTCTAATAGAGTAAAGGCGCATCAGAATTGTTGTTGGCTCCAATGGATGTTTTTGTCTTCTCTCGTTTACCGTTGATTCCTCTCAAATTAGCTCACTTAAAAGAGAAGGGAAGAGCGGGTCTTGTTCAATCACGGCAGTTAGCTTTTAATCATCTTTTTTTTTTTTTTTTTTTGCATAGCGAGCTCTGCGATGTAATGAGCTTCTATCTGGACTGTTTGCAGTAGAGTCACATATATCTGTCTGTCTGGATGTGCCAGTGGCATTGCCCGTACTCTGGAGTGCTGTCTTTGTGGAGGACTGTAGCGCGGCTGCTCTGTAAAGAGGAAGAGCATATCTCCAGTCACCCGGCCAGCCTGGAGCGCTCCTGTGGCGGCACCTCATCAGTAGAAATGGCAACTCTGCTTACAAACTGTCCATAGACTTATGCAGGGTTTTTTGTTGGAAAGGTTAAAGGAGAGCAGAGAGCTGTGTATGTAAAATCTTTAAGCAGTGTTAATTTAATTTAATTTAATTTAATTTAATTTAATTTAATTTAATTTAATTTTAGTTTAGTTTAGTTTAGTTTAGTTTAGTTTAGTTTAAGTTTAGTTTAGTTTAGTTTAGTTTAGTTTAGTTTAGATCAGTTCAGTTCAGTTCAGTGTAGTGTAGTGTAGTGTAGTGTAGTGTAGTTTAGTTTAGTTTAGTTTTGTTTTGTTAATAATGATTATATATTTTATTTTACTATACATCTTGCACTGTAATTTAAAATTATTAATTAAAGTTTTTAATTAGATTTTATTGTAATATTTTAAAAAGCCTTTTATGACTATATGTTTTATAAATATAGTAAAATACAATTAAAATAGTGTAGAATATAAAATAATTAAACTACAGATGTTACTACTTCAATGTGTTCCTTGTGCCGCCATTCATACCGCGGCGACGGCGGTACTTGATGCGCCAGCAGCATTTGACCGCTGGGTGGCACTTTAACCACAGATATTCAGCTTTGCCTTTTCACAATGCTAAACAGACTGTTCTGTAGGCGTAGCTTACTGTATGTGATGTGATGTGTTCAATTAAAATATCATTTTAATTTAGTTTTTCTGGTTATAGACATGCTCTTACACTATACTATGCTGTAGAAAAGATACATGGTGAGAAGTCAAAAAGCAAATATAAGAATTAAGTTATTAGCCTTCAGTGCCCGATTAAATTGCGTTGGGGTGAAAATAATGTTTTGATTTCTTTGACTATCATGGCAATGTTATTATCTCAAATCTTAAACGTGCGCATATGAAAAACAGCAAAATAATATAGATTATCCTGCCGGTAGAGCACATCACCTCACAGTTGTGAACTTGCGATCACCTCAACTTACATTTAAAATTTGTTTACATGGTTTATTGTAAACTTTTTAAGTGCAAAGAGGATTCGTTTTGGAAAATAGAATTGAAGAAATGAAAGACAACTAAAATGAAAGCACAAACATTCAGTACAAATAAGTAGTCTTAAATAAATAAATAAATAAATAAAGCGGTCTTTTAGTCTAAATATAGAGAGATGTAGTGTTTGCTATTTTGATAGGACTAAGACAAGACATTTTCATTTATGTTTTTAATTTACGTTTTTATTTACATTTTTGTTGTTGATTATATTTTACTATCTCATTTTATGTTTCAATTATAGTTTTTAGTGTATGCGGTCATACACTAAAAACAGAGCGGCACCTATTTCAAACGGCGGCGGTACATGCTGCGGCGTTAATAGCCACTTTGAACTCTCACCTACTGTATAGTCTCCTAACTCCTTTACTATAGTGAGTAGAATAGTATGAGAATTACTAATAAAAGTTATATGTTAAGTGACACTAAATATGAATTTTATTTTATTATTTGGTGTTTTTATTCTATATTAATTATTTAATAGATTTTGTTTCAAAATTTAGCAATGTAATTTAAGAAATGTTAATCAAAAGACAGTTTATTAACTTTTATTTTCACTTTTATTATCATTTTTAATAACATTTTATTTCAATCTTTTCTCTTTTTAAAATAAATGTATGGTTTTACTTTATTAAGTATAGGACAAAATATGTAGAATATAAATAATGTAGAAATGACAAATACAACACAACAAAATTGTTAAACTTTTTACTATGGATGAACTGAAAACTACTAATAAAATAAAAGTTGTATTTTAAGTGACACTAAATATATGAATTTCATTTTATTATTTAGTGGTTTTTATTCTATATTAGTTATTTAATTTATTTCAATTGTAAAATCTAGCAATGAAATTTAAAAATATTAATTAATAAAGGGACTACACGATGGCACAGTGGGTAGCACGTTCGCCTCACGGCAAGAAGGTCGCTGGTTCAATCTTCGGCTGGGTAATTTGACTTTTCTGTGTGGAGTTTGCATGTTCTCACGGTGTTCGCATGGGTTTCCTCTGGGTGCTCCGGTTTCCCCCCACAAGTCCAAAGACATACAGTATATGTGTCGGTAGGCTAAATTATCTGTTGTGTATGTGTGTGAATGAGTGTGTATGGATGTTTCCCAGTGATGGGTGGCAGTTGGAAGGGCATCCGCTGTGTAAAACATATACTGGATAAGTTGGCGGTTTATTCCGCTGTGGTGAACCCAGATTAATAAAGGGACTGAGCCGAAAAGAAAATAAATAAATCAATGAATAAATATTCATTAAATATTTTAATAACTTTCATTTTAATATTTCCAGTTTTCAAAACATTTTTTGAATACAATTCAATTTAATATTTTTTTTTAAATAATTGTATGGTTTTACTTTATTTTGTGCTATACTCGAAAAAAATACACAACAAAATAATTAAACATTTTACTATAGTTGAAATGAGAACTACTACTAAAAGGTGTGTGTTAAGTGACACTAAATATGATTTCTTATTCATTTTGTCTTTTTATTATTTAGTGTTTTTATTCTGTATTGATTATTTAATTTATTTTTATTGTAACTTCTAACACTGTACTTAAATTTACTAATTAATACAAATTGTATTAATATTTTTTTAATATATCCAGTTTGCAAAATCATTTTTGAATATATTATATTTTAATATTTTATTTGTTTTAATCGATTGTATGTTTTTACTTTAAGTATAGCACAAAATAAAGAAAATAATGTAGAAATTACAAAACAAAAATCACAACAAAATGATTAAATTTTTACTATAGATGAAATTGAACTAAGAGTGAAAGCTGTATTGATCTGTAGTTACTCAGTGACACTAAAATATAATTGTTTTAAAGCATTCTTGTTTGTTTGATTTTGCTACACTTTTTTCATATTCATTTAGCTTTATTTGAGCTATTTAAAATATGTTTAATGACACCACATCAGTAAATACCAAATGCCGTCAAATAACTGAGATTTTTTCCATCCCTAGTTTCCTGTTTGCAAACTCCTAATGGCTTTCATATAGAAGCAACTGCAGGGCATGGTTTTCCTTCCACCCACATCTCTCCTAATGTCTCACATAAGCCAGACGTGTCCAGTCAGCTGTCTGCTTAAACCCAGGTTCAGGTTAGAGAGAATCCTTCTCACCTCTTTACAGCTCTGCACCTCAGCTGCTGTATTTATTACAGCCATTTTTATGGGACCTTTAAAAATTCCCTGATGAATTTTGGAGGCTTATGAAAACACTCTCAGCCGACTATTAATATGGCTTTGGTGAGGAAACTCCCACCACCGTCTCCCACGGGAGTGCGAGGAAGTACTTTAAAATTCCCTCTCATTCCGCTTCTCTCTGAGTCTTTTATCAGAGAGGTTTTAGATGTTTAGATGACTCTATGCTTGTCAAAACTATTTGGCCAACATGCCACATACACACCACTACATAGATCTGCTCATAAATTAGCTATCATTCTTACAAAGTTTTAGGTTATTTTTTTTTTTGCCTCATGTGCTATTACATAAAGATCTTCGCATACAGAATGATAATAGCTGTTTGATCCTCCAAAATAGCTGCTACTTTTCATGCAAGTTAACCCTTTGCTAGATTTGAGCATTTTCTTTGTTGAAATAGGTCAGCTTTTGGCCCATTTTCCCCCTGCTACTCCTAAAGTGAACAGAAGGTGAGCGTCAGTAAAAGAGGTGGGCGGGGCTAAGGGATGAGTGACAGGCCCAGGGGAGCTGTCCCACGTACAGAAGTGCTGAAACAGGGAATTCGTCCACATGGCTCAAGACTTCACCAACACAAAGGACCATTTCCTCCCTCTCTGGTGGCTCCATTGTGAATCTCAGCGTACCTAGTTCTGTCTTCATAATACAGCTGAGGAGTCTGGGTATGTCTGTTAACAATGGACCATAACCTAGGAGCCACAATCTTAAAAATAAGGGTTTTTACAGCATGGCCATTTCTTAAAGGATGTTTTAAAAGAGCTTTTCTTCTTGTTATAGTGAGGATTTTAAATTCTAAAGGATCTTTTTTTTATTTTAGATATAAACAATCATTTGTGACCATAGACTACAAAATTGGCCATTAGTATATATAAATAATATATATACTTTTTTTATTCAATTGAGTTTTATTGAGCTTACTCTTCACATATGAGTGGGCGCAGCCATTGGAATATTTTTGGCTGGATACTTTCGGTCTCATTCACTTTTCCTTGATTTTTAGACATTAATAGCAGCTTGTTATGCTTCTTAATGTTGCTAAATGATATTCTCTTTTTGTATTATTTCACTTTTCAGGTGCAATCATGAACAGACTTGTTTGTAGAGCAAGTAGTTTGAGCATTTTCTGCCGTTTATTATTCCTAGTCATTTCTCCCAGAGGCAACTGAATCAGAAATTCTAAAAAACAATCGCAAAAATGGGCGCACTTCCACATTGCAAAATAAAGTCAATAGTTAAACCTGAAAGCTGAATAAATAAGTTTACATTGATGTACAGTATATTTTTTAGGATATGAGAATGTTTTGTCATTATATAACAATTTGAAATCTGGAAACAGTTAAATACTGAGAAAACTGATCTCAAAGTTAACTAAATGAAGTGCTGAGCAATGCACATTGTGTTTTGATATCTGTACAGTAGGAAATTTACAAAAAATATTCATTGAACTTAATTGATTAATTGATCCTTACGTAGTATTCAAATCATTTTTGGCATAAGAAAAAGAAAAATCAATAATTTTGAAATGTATAATGTATTTTCTGACACATTTACTTTATTAGGTTGAATTATGTTTAGTGTATAGTTTAGCGTAGGTGGCATTATAAATAATTTAAACAAGCAATAAAGGGATAGTTCAATAAAAAAAGAAAGAAATACGAGAAAAAAAGTTGCTGTTATTCAATTAGATATGTGACCAATAAAGAAGATTTTAGCTGAAACTATGGCCTTTAATCTTTCTTAAAAATTATTATTATTATTATTATTTACATTTTTAATAAAAAAAGAAACTTAAATAAAGCTTTTTTTTGGTAACACTTTATTGTGATGGTCCATTTGAGTATTAGTAGACTGTCTGCTTAATATCTGTTGATACTGCTTTAACAGACATTTAACCTAACCTCAATCCTAACCCCAATCTAAAAGTCTTCTTATAATCTAATGAGAATTAGATGCAATGTAACTTAAATTCAACAAACAGATCATCAAAATAAAGTGTGACTCTATTTTTTTAATAGAGATCCAGCTTTTGACTTGAATTGTATAAATGACCAATGATTATGGTTACTTCTAAAGTTCTTGTGCCACCTACACCTTGGACGGCATAAGGGGTTGTGTATAATAAAATTCAAGTTTACATTTTTTTAAAGTTCAAACCTAACTGAGATCGGTGCGGTTTTTCCCATGGCAGTTTTTTACTACCTTCATACATGTTGAAATCGAGTTCATCGACGTGAAAAGGCAATATGTCTTAAGTCCTAAGTCTTAATATGACATAATTCACAAAGACATGACTTAGTAAAGCGCAAAGTCATGTATGATTTTAATTGTTGCATTGGTCTACAGCTTCACGCATTGAGTTAGTGTTCAGTCCTTTATTGTCATTTGTATCTGTTTAGCTGAGGGAACAGAACCAACCCAGTGACGTCGGACACCCTTGCCCTAAAAGCAATAGTAAAACATGCCATTTTTTTCAAAATGGTTACATTAATCAAACTTGTCTAATATGCTGTATGTTTGTTAAAGTAAACTTGATTGAATTATTAAATTAGATTAATTGATTAAATTAGCAAAATAAAACCACATTCATGTACAGCATTTTTAACAAGGTTGATCCCAATTCTGTTTTTCTTCTTTAGAATTAAAAGTATTTTCAGGCACACTGAGACATGATATTCCCAATTCATATTCTTTCTTCATACTAACCAATAATACCTTGAAGTTTTGGTCTGGTACAAGCATTGTTTCACAGCATTCTTGTACTATATCTAATTCAATAATGTGCAAGGTGTTCTGCTGGCAGATCATAAAGCATGTGGAGGGAGAATGAGATTTAGGCTGCATTAGGCTAATGTCATTCTGCATGGCGGAGGGCTGAGCAGTACTACGTGGCAGCCCATGCTTTGATAAATCAGACTAACCCCCACACACCACCTCCCCCTCCCGCAACAAGCCTCGGGAATAGCAGCCAAGCAGACGCTCAGGCTAATCAAGTGAATGGAAATGCATGTGTCCAGTTAACTCTACCTCACCTCTGTCTTTTCATACAGGATGTGATCGACCACAACTAGCAGTGGAGAAGAGGTTTTGAACACCTTCTGCTCTCCATTGTGTTTTATCACACAACGCACTCATAAAAAATTCACAGCGGGCGCTTCACAATAAGCAACAGCGTAGAGGGCAGGGAATAAAGCCTGCCCTTATTTTTCAATGCATGACCCCAAAAATAAAACAAGGGTTCATCCTTATTCACTACTAAATAAGTTGTACTGCATGCTTTTTTTGTACTGCAATTATTACTGCAGTGCGATTGTGAAAACAATTATTGAGGCATCTTTTGTTTTAATACAGATTTCCTGTCTGACTATTAAAGCAAAGTAAATGTAATGACCCATAATGACTTTTACTTCCAATATATTTTACTAATAAACAAATGGGTGGCTCAGTGGTAAGCACAGTCACCTCACAGCAAGAAGGTGACTGGTTGGAGTCCCATCTGTGGCAGTTGGTGTTTCTGTGTGGAGTTTGCATGTTCTCCCCGTGTTGGTATGGGCTTCCTCTGGGTGCTCCAGTTTCCCCCACAGTCCAAAGACATGCTGTATAGGTGAAATGGGTAAACTAAATTGTTAAAGTGTGTATGGATGTTTCCCAGTACTGGGTTGTATCTGGAAGGGCATCCGCTGTGTAAAACATATGCTGGATCATTCGGATGTGGCGACTACTGATGAATAAAAGGACTAAGCCAAAGGAAAATAAATGAATTAATTAATTAATTAAATAATGAATTAATGAATGAATGAATGAATGAATAATGAACAAAATGTATGATTTGGCAAGTCAACAACATGTAATTGAAACATGCCTGTAGCAGCATTGCACTCTTAAGCGTTTCTGAACCACTGACACAATAATAGTCACAAAACATCTTGCATATACAAAAATGTAGAATTTTGTTGTGAAAAGCAAATTTTGAAGATCTAGTATTAAAGCTGCTATAATTCACAAATAAATAAAGTCTAAATAAAATCATGAGCATATGTTTATGGTGAATGGAGACAGTAGGACAGAAAAACTGAGGGTAAAAATAATTTTAAAAATGGCAAAAAAATAATGGTCACACTTTACAATAAGGTTAATTTGTTAATGTATTTAATAAAATGAACTAATCATGAACAACACATGTACAGCATTTATTAATCATAATTAAACATACATTAAACATTACTAATGCATTATTAACATACAAGTCCATACTTGTTACATTATTAATGCACCATGAGTTAACATGAACTAACAATGAACTACTGTATTTTCATTAGCTAACGTTAACTAACATGAACAAATACTGTAGTAAATGTATTGTTCATTGTTTGTTAATGTTAGTAAATGCATTAATTAACATTAACTAATGAACCTTATTGTAAAGTGTGACCAAAATGATTACTATGAATACCATATACAAGGGGTGTTCAACCTCAATCCTGGAGTTCTGCTCCAACTCTGAACAAGCACCAATAAACCAACTTTGTAGGATCTGAAGGAGCACTTGGTTATTAAAGACAGGTGCGTTTGATCAAGTTTGCAGCTAAACTCTACTAGATTTCCAGGAACAGGATTGTGTTTCTGTTATTCTACAGATCCATATGAGGGTTATTATGCAAATGTTACTGTTTTGGTGTTTGGCACAGTAATATATATATATTGTATGATGACCATTGACATTTTTTACTGATTGTTGTCTCATGACATTGAAAGTGGTCTTGCGAAAACAAACGCAACACTATTAAAAGTGAAAAGGCTTTCATACGCTAGATTTTAAGGCTGAGGGTGTCTGCCTGATTTTGCAGGCTACCATCATATGTATTTTATTGTACACACCACGGACTGTTGATTTGTCAGATTTTTTTGCCTCCCATTCAAAAAGAAGGTCAACCCTGGCTCATTCTGAAAACGTACCTCTATATACATTTCTGGAGGCCGCCAAATATGTCCCAAATATGTATTTTGTTTTTGCGAATCCACCAGAGGCTGCTGTGTACACTTTTTAAAAATTTTTTAAGAGTGTCATTTGTGTCTTCTGTTCTCACGTAAATCCACCAGAGGCCGCTGTCGACTGATTGTTTGACTGACTGAATGACTGACTGACTGACCCACCCTCCTCCTTACCTAAAGCCAACTAATTGTATTGATTGACCCGCCCACCCACTTCCCAAAACCCAACCAACAAGTTTCAAAAGCAATCCAGAGGCCCTTGTCTGATTTTCACTACTTTTTCAGATTTTACCACATTCTCACTCTGTTATTTACTTGTTTATTTTATTTTTTGGATTCTGTTTTTGTCTTAACCGCTTTCTGGAACCGTTCTTCACTGGACTCGAACCCCGTCATTGTGGTTAACTCCTCTCTGCTTTTTAAGTCCGCTGACCTACATGGCTAGCTAACGAGACAAACTGGTAACAGCGGAAAAGCCAACTATACAGAGGTAAATGGTCCGCTGGTAACCGTGGAAAGGAATGGCACCATACCGTCCCATAGCGTTTATTATAAAAATGAAATACAGCCACACGTATATCTGGCTACATAATTTGTGATCTACAGAAATGTATATAGGGCTTAGTTTTCAGAATGAACCTATGTTGAAGAAGGTAGACAAAAGATGCTACATCAGATTGTGCTACCATGTTGATGTGGAGTGGTGTAATATGAGGCTGCAATATTACCCTAAATCCCCCCCTCCTCCCATCACTAGCCCCAACCTCAGAACCATTCACCAATGGTAGCATAATCTAAAAGTAAGAATAAAATGTCAAGACACGGGCTGCTACACCTCTTCAGAGTTTTGCGTTTCGTCATTATCATATTATTGATTAATGATCAGAAATATGAAATTGAACTTGGACATTTGTGAATCGATTCAAGTCTACATCACAATGCATCTAAGAATCAAATTTACCTCCCACCCCTAGTGCAGAGTCAGAGATGGTTGTTTTACCCGTGTGCTGCTTTCGTTTAAATTGGTGCAGCCTTTTGACAAACCACATTTATAAGCTTAAAAAGATATTTCTTGTTAGAATTGTTTTATGATGTTAGCATATTTTGAAAGCAGCTAAGACTTTGTTTTTCCAAAACTAACAAAAAGCATTCAAAATTCCAATTGCTTTGCTCATAATCATCCCAAAATGATGAGCGCATCACGTGCAGAAACCACGCATGATCACTTGTTCAGTATTGGCAGAACTTTAGGGTTTCGTCCTTCTGTTTTGGTGCACTCGTAAAACTGGTGAAACTACCCATATGCAGAAGCAGAAGGCCCTGTCAAGTGGGGTAGAGAGAGCGAGAGAGAGAAATATAGAGAGAGAGAGCAGAATGAAAGCGGCAAGGAGAGAGCTTGGATCAGCGCACTGTGTTTTGGCTAAAGCCAGATGGCTGGTGCATTAGCTCCAGCACCTCAGCCTGTTCCTCCTGTCCTCTAGCTGTGTTCTCCACATTCAGCGTAGAGCTTTATGAGCTGTGCCGAGCTGCTGTTTTATCCACGAGCTGTTTGCGTTCACCCTCTGTCCTATCATACTTAACTCTACCTCCACCTCAAAACGCCTCAGAGTGAGAACGCTGTTGGAAAAAGTTGCATAAACCACATTTAAAGGCTAGTTAAAAACATAAACCAATACAACAGATGCAAAGGCTATATTTTATTGGCTTGCGAGGCAGTCCAGGCTGCTCCTGTGTGATAGGATTGGACTCAAAAGTGCTGATTTCAAACCCCTACGCTTTGCGATACGGCTTCATTGCAGTGGTTGGAGGCCTATCTTTGAGCAGCACAGGTTTTTCGAAGGAATTCCCCAGCAGCGAAGCTCTTTGGTACAGCACTTGAGCAGGCCCGGACCATCTGCCTTTAATTGATGGAGCACCTTATCAAGTTGCCTCCACTTCTATTTTAATCTGCATCGGAGAAAATCGTTTCAATTTAATTAAATGAAAAGAATATCATTAACTTCTTAATGATGATTGATGTATAAATAACAGTAACATTTAGGAAATATCAAACAATTAGGCCTCAGGCAGCTGAATGTGAAATTGTCCTTTTACGTGCGTTTCTGCAAGCTAGATTTCTTATCTGTTTTTTTTTTTTTTTTGAGCTCAATCGCAGCATATTCAGCAGCCTCTGCATCAGCACATCAAAGTAGCACAACATCACCAATTTTATTATTTTCTCAGCCTTCTGCTAAATGATAACCTCTTCCACCTACTCTATTCAAGAAGCTGTCAGAAACGCATTTACACACACATACACACATAACCTCCTCACTCACGGCTGTCTTATTTTCTTGTTTTTCCTCCATTGGTGCTAAAACAAATGGCAACAGAGAGCACCCAGAAAAAGGCTGAAAAGTTGACATTTAAGTGAAATGGAGCCCAAATGGGCCGGTGGGATACAGTAATGATGCTGGAGAGGCTGGGACTCAAAAAGAAGATTTATGGGCTCCAGGAGCCCATCATATTTTAGCCGTCAGTGCGCGCTGTGGGTGGTTTATGTGGGCTTGAGGGCTTTTCTGTTGAGCTTATCACTTGAGGCCTTTTGTGACTTACTGACATGCAATGTGTGGCCGCAGACCAGGACTCTAATAGTCAAACTGTCACCGGCAATGCACTTTCAGACACAGTGTCTATTTTACTTTCCTATCACTTCAAATGTAAAAATTTTTGTGGGGTATTTTATAAATGCACTAATGAATGGGAGAAATTGTTCTTTGGCTTTAAATAACTAAACAATTCCTCTAACACATTTAGTCCTCATAGTGTTCCACACCCATTTGACTTTCTATTTTTAGACGATACAAATCAACAACAATTATATATGGCAGACACCAACTGTCGCTAACACTATTGTAAGGTAAAACTCTTGGTATTAACAAAACCTTATAAACTTAAATTTTCAAATACATAAACTTATTTTAACATTTATTAAGGTAGTAGTTGGGTTTAGTTATTGGATAGGATTTGAGATGTAGAATAAGATTGTGTATAATATGGACTTATATATAGGCTATATATATATATATAATACGTCTCCAAAACCAAGACAGGTGTAGAAATCTAAACTTGTTTTTGTTAAAACAAATATAAATATGCATATAATAACTGATATTGCTAATAATAATAACATTATACAAATGCAAAAAAAGCCCCCTTAGATGAGGAAGGCTTGGAGGTAGTGGTTTTTATATTTATGTAGAAAATTAATTTTTTAGTAACATTTTAATTCTTTTTTTTTTCATATGTAAATATATTTGTGTATTGGTGTACATCTTGTGTGTATTATGCAATGTGTAAGAGCTTGGACCTGCATAGGCACATAACACGCTCTGCGCTGGACTTCAGACCAGCTTTTAGATGGTCGATTGCGCAATCTATTTTAGTTCCTCAATATAGCAACATGCCAACAATGCGCCTTCACACACCTCCTTTCAAGACTGGCACACCCATAAGTCCACAAAGTGGTGCAAATAGATTTGCTAATTAAACAACAGGGTGCAAAACATGAAAATTACTGTTGCGCTGGTCTGAAAATAGCAATAAATTGCACCATACACATCTTGCGCCTTAAAAGGGCCCAATAAGTAAAAATAAACATCCAAAATCTTAATAATGGTAAAAAGTCAGGTAAAAAGTCACTAGTTAATAGAGAGAACTGATACTCAAACCCAACTTTCACTCGATTGATATATATGAAAATATTAGCAAGTAAGTCATAAAGGTGAGTTTATTTAAAAGTGAGTATTTTTTCTGATCTCTTTTAGCTGAGTTCATGTTCACTCCCATCCCTGTTTTTGGCTGTTCCCCACAGTGGCAGCAGTATAATTGACAAGTGGAAGTGGCCGAGGTGTCTCTGTTCATTTGCCAAGCACTTTGTCTGTTTTAATCATGCCTTTAATTGGCAGTGGAATGGGAATGAATGGCAGCGGAAAGACAGGGAAAGACTGCAGTGTTGCTTTATACGTCTGATTCTCAACACCGGAGGGGGTTCGAAATAGGACAGAGGTGTTTGTCATCTGCTAGATTAGGTAAAGATCTGGCAACCCGCACTGAAGTCTGAAAGTAGACTTTTGGGCCCACCTCTCAGGGCTTTTGGCAAGATTTGCACTATTAAATTGGTAATACCAGTTTGCTTTGGCCAGATGCCTTCCTATTTTAGTGCTGGCTGGATTCATCGTCATCATCATAATTCCAGGTAGTGACACAAGAAATAAACCATTAGAGAACCACTGTTTCTGAGCCTACAGGGTTAGCTCACCCAAAAAAAAAAAAAAAAAAAAAAAAATATATATATATATATATATATATATATATATATATATATATATATATATATATATATATATATTACTCACCCTCGTGTTCTTACAATCCTGTATGACTGATTTTCTACTTGTCGGAATGACAGTTTATTATTGCTTCAAAAGTTTACAAAGAAATCATAAAAGAAACTATACACTGCCTGACAAAAGTCTTGTTGTTGAGGATAGCGCTCCTTCTTATACTTTAGCCTCCACATCACTGTTCCTGAAAGCTAAGAAGGTCAAGGTGCTCCAGGATTGGACAACCCAGTCACCAGACATGAACATTATTGAGCATATTTGGGGTGAGATGAAAGAGGAGACATTGAAGATGAATCCAGAGAATCTTGTTGAATTCTAGGAGTCCTGCAAGAACGCTCGCCCTTCCAGCTGACTTTATTAATAAGTTATTTGAGTCATTGCATAGATGTATGGATGCAGTCCTCCAAGCTCATGGGAGTCATACACAATATTAATTCTTTTTCTAGTGCACCATGACTTTATATTCTATACTGCTGTATATTTCTGTTAAGTGACATAACTTATGTCAAAGCAAAGTCAGACCTTACTGTACTAATTAAATTATTAATAATCAAGGTATGAATATGTTTTGTTTTTGTAAAATAAGCATAATCTAATGGCTTATGCCTTTGATATAAGCTACTTCTGATCTAAGAGAGGAACAATAATAATGACTCTTGAAACATGATTATTTTTGGTGAATCAAGAATCAGTCATAGTTAGATTTATAACCAAATGACTCTTTTGAACTGGATTGTTCAATTAAATCGTGAATCAAATCGTTTAGTAGTTACCATTTGAATTAGTTCAATCAATATGTTTTAAACAACAAAAATCAATTTAAATAGTTTTAACGTTTAAAGTAAATGATTAGTAAGAATATCTTAAAGTAAGAATATTCATCTTTGAAATATGTATTTGTTTAACAGACAGGCGCTTAAGAAACTGGATATCTTTACATTGGTAAAGCTTGCTTTTTCTGATACACAAACAGAAGAGTAACTGTGAAGGGGAAAATTAGAAGAATCCAACAGAAATAAATCCAATATGACACGGAGAGTTAGGGTTTCAGGAATATTACCCTGGTAAATGCAATAACTCAAAAATGAAATATATGAACATCTCATTTCCCATATTTGCAACCTGATTAGTGTCAACGGCAGCAGAGGCATGTCTCTGCCCTCTCCTTCACACAGTTTGAGAAATTATGTGTAGCTCATGTAAGTAAGTAATAACAGGCAGAAGCAGGGATCCCATTTAAGAGATCATTTCCTGAGAGAATCCTGACACTGCTTTAAATAGAAGCAAAACGCAAACGCAGAAAAAAAAAAAAAAAAAAAAGGATTTTCTCTTGGTAAAAGATGGCAGGCTCAGTCCCTCCATGGAATCACAGGGAGCCAACAGTGATATGGGTGTAATATCTCAGGACAAAGTTAAATTTCATTGGTGGGGGAAAAAACCCATAAGAGTAATAGTGATGGAGAGGGAAATGGAATTGGGAAATGACATGAACCAGACTTGAACTCACTCACATGTCTGTCACAGCTGATGTCAGAGTAGAGTAATCACTCGGCCAATGAACTGATACAAGTATTTGCACTATTTGCTTACAATAATAGTGGTATTGCTCTGCAATGATTTGAAATTCAATTTGAAGCAATTATGACAAAAAGACAATAATCAAAATAAAACGATTGTTGCATCATATCCCGCCCCTTTCCATCAGTCCATATTCGTTTCTCAGAAAAGCCCAATTTCACATGGAAATCAGTCGAATCTTGACTTCTGCACCATGAAATGTGTTTGATTTATAGTGTATTAGATTTATTCATGTTTTTTAAAAGCACAAAAGAGAACTTGTACTGTTTTGTGCATGCGCTCAGCCTCTGAGAAAGACGATTAAAGTCATCTATTAGCTTACGTTGCATGGTTAAGTGATTATTCACATATAGTAAACCCTCAATTGTTATGATGTTGTTTTAACTCATATGTTATCTTTGTGGCTCTCAAATTATTTTATTATCTTTAAATAAACCACCAAAAAAAGTTTGTAATCATAATTTCTTTACAATTTTTACCAGAAATATCATGATTATGATTTTTTTCCTCTTAATGGATTGTAGGTCTTTATAGCAAAATATTACAAGTCTGGAAAAAAAATTAAGAGAGCACTTTTTTTTTTTTTTTTTTTTTATTTATTTTTTTTATATATATGTAATTGATCCATTTCTCTTGCATTGCTACCTAGCAAGGCTGAAAATCCGCCCTGGCTTTTTGGGCCAGAGTGGTCCACTACATAGAATCAAAATGCTACCCATCTGTGCATGCCATTGAGTATTTTTTTAACAACTCTTTTTCTATAAAAGCACAAAAGCCATATATAGGAAATAATGCGAGTTGACAAATTAAACAATTTTTAAATTAAAATTAAAATTTTATTAAAAAGTTGCAATTAATTTATTATTATAATAAAATTATAATCCACACCGGAAGTCCATCTTGTGTGTTCCAGTGTGTCTTGAGGGAGCCTATATTAAATAATGAACATAACTAAAACTGCGGATGCACACAGTTAATGTTGATTAACAAAATAAAGTTAAATAATAAAAGCAATGTGTCTTAAAAAATTAAAACGTTTACTTAACAGTAAAATACCAAAACATAGCTTAAAATGTTATATTGTCAATCAAATGAGCTTAAACAATTAGAAAATGCAACAAATATTTATTTGGGCCTGAACTACAAAACCAAATAAAAAAAAGTAGAATTAGTTTATTCGTTTTTGCACGCTCACACAGAGCACAAAATGTGATTGGGTCACCCCAATGTCAATAAAGAAACTAATTAATGGGCTGCAGATTATGTCACATGGGCCTATCTGTCAGAAAAAAATAAACATCTTACTGTCAAAGTCACAGCATCGTCAATTAATTGGTCAAAAAAAAAATCATGGGCTGAAAAGCATTTTATGGGCTGATCTAATGATAAGAAGATGATCAGCCCTACCCAAAAAGTATGTCGGCTCAGCTGGAAATTGCCTGGTCCGCCAGATGGCCAGTCCGCTCCTGCTACCTAGATAGCATCATAATCAACTAGTAGCATCATAATCAACTGATTCTTTTTTTTTTTTTTTTTTGTCCTTGTCTCATTTTGATATGGTCAGGATTGAAAGTTTAGACATTACCTTATAAGTTAGTATATCAATAAAGCATTTACCTTATTAGGTTTAGTATATTAGTATATCAATAAGTGAGAATCATTCAAGAAAAAAATCTAACTGATAACTTGAGAGTATTTTGTTTGGTACACTGAGCAAACAGTAAGTCATTTGTTCTTAAATCAATCTCCACTAGTTTTTTGCTTTTGTTTCCAGCCATTGGACCACACAGTTGTTTTTGCATTTTGTTTTTGTCGCACTGAGCTATTTTCAGTCTTTTTATCTCACCACTTTCAATTCTATGAATGAATGGGCTGCTCTTTTACTAAAAGGAAGTGCGGATGCTGGTGGAACTGAATCCACCTGCTTATTACCAGGAAGTGTTAACGCACTGTCAACACTGTTTGAAAGATTGTTTCTTTCGCTCATGACTAGCCAAGCTCCCTCTCTCTCTCTTTTATCTCCTTGTTTTTCTTCTCTTACCTTTCCTTCTCTCCTACCGAGCGCTAATGTCTCACAGTTTACGTGCAAATCACATTTGTTCCCGAAATTGTTCATCACTGGCAATCCTGCCTGCATGAGGAGAAATGCGTTGGTCCGTGGGATATTCTGTGCTGATAGAGGAACGGTACCCTCTTTAAATCAACAAGCACCTAGTGTGTATTCAGCAGGCCAATTAAGAGTCATTCATTTACTAATGGTGGCCCTGTAGAGGTCTAAACTGCTCCTGAAGGCTAGACTGCCGACAGACACAGGCGCACAAATCTTAGCACAGCGCTAACTCAGCGTAGCTCAGCTACACCCGACATAACTGCTACGCTCGTCTTCTGCCCACTCAGCACATCTGCAGCCTTATTTTCCCTAGTAAAAAATCTAATTGAATTCATTATTTCTTGTTTTATGACTTCAGCTGCAAGTTTAATTTGCTCAGTAAAAGGACCCTCCCGTTTCGCTGCCAAGCGATGTCTCGGTCTTTGATGCTTTTGTCATGTAGGCCGTAATGCTGATGATCTTTTTAAATGTGGTGGATCAGTATCATTACCAGAGACTTAGTTTGGGATTGTCAGGAGTTTTTAACTTTTTGTTCACTCTTACAGGCAACTGTTTACAAAAGTATTTAAGAAAAAGCACTGTACTTGAGGGTGAGTAAATTGAATTACATTTTTGGGTGCACTATCCCTTTAAAACCTGATCTAATTTCAACATTAGCCTATTTATTGGCTAAGCAAATTATTCATTTTGATAAGATGGTTTAATATCACTTGCTGTATTTAAAAATTGATGTAAAAACAGTATTGGTAACACTTTATAATTACACACTATGAATAATTTGTTATTCATTAGCACTTAGTTAATTCATTATCTGTTAAGCATTAACTACATTAATAGACATTTATTAACCCTGTTCTTGACTTATAAGCACATTTATAATGTGCTTAATAATTGTACTTTCATAATTTGTGACATTGATTTTTCATTACTAAATTAAGTATAATATTATTTACAAACCATTTGTATTTAAGAATAGTTGGTGGTTTTTAAGATCATCCAGAATGAGTTAGTAAATGAATAATAAACTATTGAAATCAATGTTTATATTACTTATAATTCAGGCATATAGTTATGGTTAATATGTATGTTAATAAATTAACACAACTTCTTGCAGTTTTGTGACCTAAAGTGAAGACTATTTATGATTCTTAAATTCCTTATAATTGACAACTAAAGGTACAGTATCAAGTGAACAATACATCTTTCCAATCCTATCTAAAAAAATAAAATTACTGTAAACTGTAAACATTGCAGAATAACAGGAGTGTCAAAATATAACATGAAATTGGATGAAAAAACTAGATGAAGTTGAGTTAATAAAGCATCTATTAACATACAAATGAACTATTAGTATATCCCTGAATAATGAGATAAATAAATGTTAATTTGAGTAGTTTATTAATCATTAACTTACACATTTTGAATGATCTTAAAAATCATCAACTATGCTTAAACAGCTGGTTTGAAAGTAATGCAATAATTTAGTGATGAAAAATGAATTATTAACTAAGTTTAAAAATACAATCATTAAGCACATTACACATGCGCTTATAAGTCAGCAATAGAGCATTTGTAGATGCAGCTATAAACTGCTTTGAATTTTTAACAGATAAAGAATTCACTATTTGCTAATGCTTAATGGTTTTATAGTGTGTAGTTATTTAAAAGTGTCACCAAATTTTATTCATAGCATCACAAGAGGACTCACCACATAAAAACTTTTAAGACATGAGCTGGGGCGGGAACCAGGACATTTCAATCTGGCCTACCATCGTGAATCTGCCCCGGCATTATCATCTACCGATCACTGCAATCCACCCCCCACCCCCCATCACTCACCGATCACCGAAACCCCCCAACACCCTATTTCCACTTCTTAATGGAAGAATCACTTAGGTGTACTAAATAAGCTAACTGAGCATTTATTATTAAATTCATTGCCATTCATCATGGCAAAATCTTCAAGTATAAATTGGCAAATGATCGAACTGCATAGGCATGAACTATTCATACACGATCTTTATGCCTGGAAAATGTAACAATTATATTTAAATGTAGATAAATATTTTTTAACTCTAATTTACCTGCATTTGTATTAGTACTAGTAGATTATTTAAAGGTTTCATAATATGATGTAAATTTACTCACCTTGAGGACATTCACGAAGAAAGTGTCTTTTTTTCATCCTTTTCTTGATCATTTCACTTTATAAGACCTCAATTTATAAGCAAAAGTCACAGGAATTGTTTTACCTGTACTTTATATGTTTTGGCGACACGGTGGCACAGTGGTTAGCAATGTCACCTTACAGCTTGAAGGTTGCTGGTGGCTTCATTCCGATGTGGTGACCCCTGATTAATAAAGGGACTGTCAAAGGAAAATGAATGAATGAATTAATTAATTAATTAATGAGTATTTTTTCTCTTAAAGTAGCAGTTGACTTACAATTTATAAATCACAAATCATAGTTGCTGCTAAAAATCTTCTTTAACATTCTTCTTTAGAAATAAGTCACATACAGCCGAGGGTAAATAAATGAACAAAAAAAGTCATTTTTTGGGTGGATTCCCCCTTTGCATAATCCAAAACAAAGACAACAGACCAAGTAAATCTGCTTGAGTTTTCTGCATCTTAAGTGTTAAATCTTTGATTGTCTTTTTGTGCTTCTGAAACAATGGAAAAACAATGGGGGACTCTTTCACTCATTGGTCTTGGCAGTGCTGATTTGCAGACGTTGCCTGTGGGTCTCCTTCCTTGGCCGTTATGTGGGGCGCTGCAGGGCGGGGACGAGGACTCCTCTGGCAAACTGACCAGCTCACCCATCTTCCTGGCTCCGGGGCCTGACTCTCTCTGTTAAATCTTGCTCTTTCTCAGTTCAATCAGGCACTCTTCCATTGCTCTTGGCTTCACTGCTAGCAATGAAATGGCCACAGCGAGCAACAAACTAACCTTCTGCCCTTGCCAACAGAAGCACAATAACAAACTCGCACAAGTCAGACTGTCTTTCTTTCGCAGGGTTTACTTTTAGACTTTAGAATCTTTGTGCAAAAAATAGGAATAAAGTCATTCATCATTGCAGGAGAAGCAGCATGCGAAGAAGACCGTGGTGAGATTCTTAGTGTCACCGCTGGGTCCTGACAGCGTAGGTGGGCACATAATGGCAGTCTGTGTGCCACTGCCCAGGGAAATCAACCAACTGGTGGGAAGTTTGAGGATGCGCGTCCTGCCGCAGGTCATTCTGTTGCTTCAGTTGATGATGTGGACGTATAAATAGACTGTGGGTCGTAAAGCATGATGACTTAGAGCCAGACACACTGGTAGTAAATTCATGTTGTGATGATGTCAGGCGCAGATGAAATCTAATGCAACATGCATTTAAGCACATCAGCACAGTAAACACGTCAGCTGTGACAGCAACAATACATAAACTTGGATTTAAAAAAAATAAATAAGTGAAATGTCAGAACAGCAGAATTGTCACTGCTGAATTGTTTGTGCTGATTTGTGGGCATCTGAAATGTTACATGGTTGCACAGACCAAAATTAGCACCTGGAAAGCAAGAAAAGCATTGACCCCTACACTGTGTGTATACATACATCTACATCGTTGCTGTCATGGTTGACGTGTTTACTGTGGTGATGTGCTTAAATGCATGTTTCATATATAAATATCAACGTCTTATTCTGAAAACATACTCCTATATACATTTCTGCAGAGTGCCAAATACATCCCAGGAGCTACGTTTTTTTTCCCACCCTTCTCCTTACCTAAACCCAACCAAGTGTGTTTTCAAAAGCACCGATTGACCCGTCCACCCACTTCCCTGAACCCATCAAAAAAGAAAAGCCCTCACCTGATTTTTACCACATTTTTTAGATTTTACCACATTCTCACCTTGTTATTTACTTTATTTTATATGTTTGGCTTCTGTTTTTGTCTTACCTGCTTTCTGGAACCGTTCTTCGCCAGACTTGAACCCCATCATCGTGGTCAACTCCTCTCTCCGTCTCAAGTCTGCTGACGTACCCAGCAAACAATTTTGGGTTTATTATACGTCTAATAGACATCTAAATGGAGACAGCTTGGATGCCGGAGTTAAAAGCACTACTTTTTTTTGAAGGACATCCTGGGATCTTTAATGAGCAGTCAGTAATTGTGGTGTAATTTGAACGGGAGAAGGTGTCTGTGTTTGTGTGTGTGTATGTGTGTAAATGAGAGAGACATTTTTGGGTAAGGCATAAAACAAAAAAATGTTCATCCAATTAAATAGAGTCGGGCCGACATCTCTTGTAATTCCGATAAGTAGCCCAATCTGTCTGTCAGTAAATGCAGATTTGAACAACTGCGCAGCCGTTTGTACGCAGCTCCAGTAAAAACCTGCTAAATCAAAACTTTTTAAAAACCTCAATGTCTGAAGGATTTCTCTTATACAGGTAATGTTTGTTTTAAAACTGTTTTAGCTTCACGTGAAGCTGATGTAACGTTAGATGTTGTTGTTACAAATGGGTTATACTGTCACAGAAGTGTTGTTCAGCCACTAAAATCTTCCTATGAAAGATTGATTAGACTATTTTCAGTTTCATAAGGGACCTTCTACAGCATCGATAATGTAGATTTTAATTAGTTTAACAACAAAACAAAAGTAAATACTTCTATTCCGCCTAGTCTCTCCCTATATTGTTTACCATGCAACTCTAAATATTTGCTCTGAAATAGCATGTCAGTTTGGCTTGCACGCCGCTGGACAAGCACTAGTCGCTTTTAACACAAGAGAGGGTTCTTTTGCTGTGCTCGTGTTTAAGGAGGCGTGGCTCTATACGGCAGGGGAGGGACTGTGATTCAGAGATTTATGCTTAGTTGTTAGCATTGTGGAAGATCACCTACTGCACCTTAAAGATAGAAGAGTATAATTGGCTCTATCACTGTCTCTCCACTCCACCTATAGCTGGCGTGTGGTGAGTGCACAAGCGCCGTTGTCCTGTGGCTGCCATTGTATCCTTCAAGTGGATGCTGCACACTGGTGGTGGTGTGCAGAGACCCCCCTCATGATTATCAAGCGCTTTGAATGTATGGCCATACATAATAAATGTGCTTTATAAACATGCATTACATTACATAAGAGCACTGTTTCGCCTATAGATTGTCTCCACAATCTGTGTATGTTTCAGTTCATCTGTCTTTAACAGATTTAGCAAATATGTAAATGTAAACCCAACATACTAGAATCTGGCATAAAAAACATAGCAATAAAGAAATTGCAACTTTAAAACTGCAATTAAAAACTGTTACGTAGAGAGTGGATATATAGAAGAGTAAAAGTTTTTTAAAACAAAGATAAAACAGTGGGACTTATACAGAGAGAGGGAGAGAGAGAGAGTGATTGTGACCAAGATATACTTTTCCTAGCAGGCTCTGTGTTTATGTGTTTTGCTGTAAAGTTCTGTTTTCAGCTATATGGATTACAGGCATTTTTTCCTCTCAGGAGTCTTTTATGGTACAGTACTCAATTTGTGCCTCCTTTATCAGTCACAGCGGCTGCGTGTGCTGACACTGTGTTACAACGATGTGTGTGTGTGCATTTATATACAGCGGCGGAGAGCAGAAGGACAGGCTTACTTTTAAACACATGCCCGGCACGTCCGGTCGGCTTCAGTCCAGCAGAGGAAATAAAGAGGAGGTGAGACAAAAAAGCTTCCCCATGGCTCCAGGCTACAGTTGAAGCAGCCACACAGGAATTCAAAATATCATTCTTCTCCGAGAGCATCTATTCCTCCAACCCCCCCTCTGCTCCCTCTTTCCCTTTTACAGCCTTCAAAACACCCGCAAAACGCACACATGGCACGCGCTCACAGCACTTCTCCCTCCAGACCGGGCTGCACTTTTTGCTCTGGTTTTCCCCTCCCTTTCCTGCGTGAGGAATGATGATGTTGGTTTCTGCTTGTCACCTCGCTGTCCTTTGACTGCTCTCGATTTGCATAGGCTGTGTTGTTGCCCGACGATATATGGGGCAGCTTTAAGGAAATTGCGCTTTGGCGCGGGGCCCCTGCTGTACAGCAGGCGGAGAATCGTAAGTGTCAGTGATAGACTGGGCGATATAAATAGCTCTGGTGATGGCAGGATAATGCATGGAGCTTTCTCCTCGCCACAGCTCAGGACTGGCAGGGAGACGAAGGGAAAAGCAGGCCATGTATCTTTCTTCTTCTTTTTTTTTTCAGGTCACTTCGAAAAAACTCCTTGAGGTGCAGGAAGAATCCTTGATTAATTATTATCGTCATCATCATCATCCTTAGCAGGAGCATAAATCAGCCAGATGTCAGTGTGGCTGTGGGAGAGGGGGGGTGGGGAGGGTCCGGCGTGCAGGACTTGTAGCCTGTCGAATGGTTGTCAGTTTTTATTGTGTTTGATTTAATACAGCACCTCGTGACAGCCGCCCCCCAGTGATAGATCCAGCACCGTCTTGTCAGAAGAACAGGAGAGGATCTGACTGCTGCTGATGTGCTGAACTAGTCAGTTTAAAGCAGGATCGGTGCTATAGGATGACACAAATTCATTTCCTATACAGTGCTAAGAAGCAGAGAGAGAATTGGTTTGACTGTTTTTTGATTTTTCTCTGGAAATGTTTAAATCATAATATACAAAAAGCTAATTGTTCTTCTTAGACAGCGAAGCGTGGTTGTCGGTTCTGTTTTAGACTGCCAGATACAGTTCTGTTCGCAAAAATACAGGGTTAGTTTACTCCAAAATGAAAACTGTAATCATCTTCCTAACATTGGTTAGTTGTAAACCCGATTTAATCAAATAAATTTAAAAAATGATTTGAATATTTTCATTAAATTTGTGAGAGTTCAGTCCCTCCATTAAAAATCTTTTCATCAAAAAGTCTGATGCTTAAAAACATTTGTAAAAAGATTTGAAAATCCATATGTTTCTTATGAAAGCACATGATCATATTACACCATGAACTGATTAAGTTTAGTTTTGTTGTGAAGATAGAAGCTCATCGATAACTGTGTGACACACAATAATGAGTTCCATTGGTTATCATGCATCAAGCAAGCATGTTGAGCTTTCAGCGCTGCAGACATTGTTTGCTGATCTAATTTTATATGGATATAAAAACCTATATGTCCATAATAGCCTTCATATTATAAATCATGTTTCTTAAAAGAACAAATAAAAGAATCCTTTTTTGCTGTTGATGTTTTAAAGTCCAAGAGTTTTGGCTGAAAGAAATTTCAATGTAAGAACATAAATCTCCTGACTTAATTCAAAATACCTTTAATCATGTTTAAAATACTTTTTATGGGCTTGGAAAGATATGAGTGTGAGTAAATTATGACTGATTTTTATTTTGGGGTGAATCAAATAACACAAAAGAAATGTAATTATTTAAGTTATATGTATCTGAACAACACTGGCTTTAATTGTACTGACACAAGTAAACATTTTCAAAACGTATCTTTTTGTGTTCTATAGAAACAAAGTTGTGCTATTTTGGAAGAATATAAGAGTGCATAAGTAAATGATAATCCTTTTCAGTTTGGGTGAATGATTGATTTCAGTTTTTAAGACTCACAGCCAAATTACTAGGCTCAGATAGTGAAATGTGAGCTTTGTGTTTTGACTAGTCTTTAAAGTTTGTCATCTATCATCATCATCATCATCATCATCATTATTATTATTATTATTTCGTTAAAAAATTGTAAAACTTTCATTCATTCATTTATTTTCATTTTGACTTTATTAATCCCTTTCTTAGTTCCTTTTATTAATCTGGGGGTCGCCATAGTGGAATGACCCGGCAACTTATCCAGCATGTTTTACACAGCGGATGCCCTTCCAGCTGCAACCCATCACTGGGAAACATCCATACACACTCATTCACACATACACAATGGACAATTTAGCTTACCCAATTCACCTATACCACGTTTTTGGGACTTGTGGGGGACACTGGAGCACCCGGAGGAAACCCACGCCAACACAGGGAGAACATGCAAACTCCACACAGAAATGCCGACTGACCCAGCTTGGGCTCGAACCAACGACCTTCCTGCTGTGAGGCAATTGTGCTTCCCACTGCGCAACCATGCTGCCCCATTATAAAACTTTTCATTTTTTAGTTTTTAATTAGTAATTTATTAATTAATAAATGTATTTATTTATTTATTTTAGTTAGTTAGTTAGTTAGTAATTTGTGATTTTAGCAAACCATTAACTAACACAACTACAGTATACGATACGATCACACTTTATAACTACTAATGAACAGTTAATATCTTAATAGTAGGTAATAAGTAGGGGCACACAGAATCTGCATACTTTTTTCACTATTTCTGTTGAGAATTTTGTACAAAATCTGCAGATTCATGCGGAATGATTTTGGGATATTGTACCTTTATAACTTGTATTCAATGTTTACAATGGAAATCCAATTAGATCCACTTATTTGGTAAACAAAGCATGTCTCTCATATAATATATCTACTAAATGGAAAAAAATATTACTTTACGAACAGCATTTTAAATAAATCAAATAAACATTTTCATATTAGACAATAATATTACTGAAATTAATAAAAAAAACTGATTAAATATAAATTTACAAACATTTACACAAGTAAACAAAATAGAGTCTATGATGGGCTAAAAATCTACAAAAATCTGTGGATTTCTGCATGCACAGATTCTGTGTGGTCCCAGTAATATGCCAATAGTTAATAGCATGAATTGTTACCTAAATTGCGGTGTTACTGTTTTAGCTTTGCTTTCATACATCAAGCCAAGGAGCTTTAATTTTGTTAGCAAAACAGCAACATTTGATATACTCTTTTGAACAAATTTGCTTTGCTATTTTGAAAAACATATCCTTTTGTGTTCCATAAGTCATGCCATTTTGGAACAAAATGAGAGTGCATAATAATAGTAAATAATATTTGTTTTCAGTTTGGGAACACTCACAGCCAAATTACTAGACACATAGACAGTGAAATGTGAGCTAGTCTTAAAAGTTTGTATATTCCAAAACTCAAGAAAACTTTTTAAACTTAGTTTAAAAAAAAAAGCTAAATTGCTTTCATTTGAATCAAAGTAAGACGGATTACCTCTTGGCCAACTTTTAGATGGTCAAACTAGTTCTTAAAACACTCATTTATATATAGTGACGAAGGCCCCAGATTGTGTTTTCCACAGAAGCTCTGATCAAGTTTTGTTTTCTCACCACAACCCCCTGCTGCACTGTGTAGACCGAAAAAAAAGTCATAGAAACTCCTGATAATTTGGATTTGGCAGATAAACTTGTGATGTGATAACATTTAAATATGAACAAAATGTGTACTTATATACACAATAAAACTGTGAGTGTGTGAGTCAAGCTGTTTTATGATTAGTGAGAGTGGCATTTTGAGAAGTACCCGATTAGGTATAAAAAGCACATGTACTTCAGATTTATGTTTCTAATTTATCCATTGATTACTCGACTTACATCTTTTTAATGGTAGTTTAAATTGTAGGATGAAAAAATGGTGTTCTTCATCTGTATCTTTTCTTTTATCATCTTACTTTCCTGCAGTGGATATCTGTGGCAGCATCAGTATATCCAGTCTGTGTGAGTGTGTGTGAGAGAGAGAGCTGTATATTCCTCCAACCTTTTTTTTTTCTCTGCGTCACATTGACTGTTATGAATATATGTACACAGCTGAACCCGCCTGCGGATTTGTCTTTATAAAAACTCTTTGACACGTCGGCTACGGAACCACTTCATTTATTCCACTTGCGTAGATTAAGGCTGGCATTACTGGTAAGGTCACACCATGAATCATTGTTACCTTGACACCGGAGCTCTGCCGAGCATGGCCGGGCGGGCGGCAGGTCGGGCAAGCGGGAAGGCGAGCGGGCGTCCCAGCACAGAGGCTGAGGGGAAGTATCCATCAATGCCTCCATTACCTGCTCCCACGCAGGCCGACACAAGGTCTCCTAGTGGGCATCAGGGTGTCAGTGGGAAAAGCTAATAATTGGGAGTGATGGGGGACTTTTTAAATGACATGTATGTTGGGTAATCCAGCAGCGATGTGCTTTCTGTACCACCTTTGTGTCCCAGTATCTCCCCGTCTGTTCCTCTGCCGCACACACTTAGTCCCCACCACCTCTCATATCTGTCACGGACAAGCACACACACACTTTGGTTATTAGCTTTCTGGTGACACTGAACAGATTTGTCAGAGTAACCCAATCTCGGGCCACTGAAAAATGATGAGCAACAGTTATTTTAAGACCTTCCAGATATTCTCAGAGTTTGACTGGCACTGGACCATAATGAGTGTGTATTAGTGCTGATCTCCTCCCACGCGGGGAAGGTGGGATTTATTCCTGTCAGCTTCAGCAAGTTGATGCAAGAACTCTGTCTGTATAAACATGACCCTGTGACCCAAACTAGCACTGTCAAAGATTACCTGAACCAAAAAAGCTTATTTTGTCCTTTTTTTTTTGTCTTGTGTATGCACATTTGTACAAATGATATGTTCAAATCATATTATGAAATATTATTTAAAAAATTTTGTTTTTATTGTTTAGTGCAAAAGTAAAACATGACAGATAGTCGCATTAATATAATGCAGAGATGCAATTAAAATTAAAATTAGAATAGAACCAATCTTTCTTTTTCTTTCTTTTTCAAGTATCTAAAAAAAAGCAAGTACTGAACATTACTGTTAGATGTTATTATTTATTAAATTAATAAATTAATACATTTATTTATTTATTTAGTTAGTTAGTTAGTTAGTTAGTTAGTCAAAAACACATTAGTTTGTCACAATTCATGGTATTAACAGACCATTAACTTTCTCTATTACCTTATTAAACAACTAATTAGCTGGTAGAAGATTTTGAGTTGGATTAGGGTTGCAGAATAAGATCATACTTTATAACTACTAATAAACAGTTAATCCCTAAAGGGTTACCGTTTTAAGTTTTTACTTTGTGTTCTTACGTTAACCCAGGCTCATTCTGAAAGTGCACCTCTATATAAATTTCTGGAGAGCAGCAAATACGTGCCAGGAGAATAAATCTTGCTATATGCGCATAAATAGATGCATAAACATTTTGAGTTTACTCGCTTCATTTGTGCGTAAAATTTACTTCATAGTAATCCTGGGTATAAATCTTAACAGTATTGGACAAGTGTATGAGGAGAGAGTTATAAAGAAGGTCATGTCCATTTTAGCAGATGAGAACCACCCATTTTATCAGGCAGAAGGTACACTTATTCTAGACGGTCAAGGTCAATAGATACTTGTATTTATTTGTTCCAATGGCTGTTGGGTTACTAAATAAGCTTTAAGTGATTATTGCATTGTTTACTGTTATTTTATGTTGTCAAATGTGACTTGTTGCTGTCAATTGTTGGCTATTGCTGTAAACCTAATTGCCCTTCGGGGACAATAAAGATATTCTAAGTCTAAGTCTAAGATAGTAGACGTAGATTCGAGTCATGGGCTGGGCTTCTGACTGCCCGGTGACTCTAGCTTCTCTAGCTTGCTAAATGGCTAACATGGATTTTATTGAGAGAATAGCCATGTTTATGTGCTTTAGGAAGGCTTTAGGAACAGTGTCAATTCGTTTGGAGTCCACTAGATCCATTCAGAGGTGCATCCGGCTCTGTGAGTTTATCAACTTCTCATACCTTGATGATGGAGGTTTTCAGCAGTGCTTCGAACTGAGCCAAGCCCAGTTTGATGAAATGTTATCCCATGTCTGTAAGAGGATTTTCCCTGGGACACCAACAACAGGCGCTATGTTATAATTACGCCCGTACATGAGAAAGTTCCTGATTTGTTAACGCGGCATAAATGTCCGCTGAAGTTCAGATTTTCCAACACGAGTGATACACGCGCAACGTTCGATGAGGCTCCGATTAATTTGCGAGAATCACGTCATTCGCGTGCCTCATTTGCGCGTATTGCGACGCAGGATGTCTATTCGTGTCTTTGCATTGACTTAACATGTAAATCACTCGCTATTGACGCTTCATCCATGTCTGGTGTGAATGCAGCATTAGAAATTTTTAATTTCTCTCGTGAATGCCTTTGGCACCTGCTCTTCTCAAGTAAATCCACCAGAGGCCGCTGTCAACTGACTGACTGATTGATCAACTGATCCACTATCCTCCTTCCTTAAACCCAACTGATTGCACAGAATGACCCATGTTGACATTAAGCCAAGGAGATTTAATTTTGTTAGCCAAAACAGCAACATCTGAAATACTGTTTTAAACAACTTTGCATTTGTTAATGTTTTTGCTGCTCATGTGAAAAGATTACAGTCTATCACACTAGATTGCATATTAATAACAATGTCTATATGTACAAGTCACATTTAATCATTCTAAATCATATTAGATTATTTAGCACTGTTAGAATTTGTAAAACAATTACTGGCAAACTGTTAAAGCATATATTTCCTCACAAGCTCCTGTTTTTACTTATTTTTGATGCTTGTCGAATGCACTTTATGGGCCCTTAATGTTGGTATTGCGATTTAGAAACAGTAGGCTTTGGCACAAGAACTTAAATAGAGGATTTGATGAAGTTTGCTGTCTTCGTTTCACTGTGAATGATCAAAGAGGTCTATGTTCTCATTATCAGGGCTCCAATGAGGCAGGCGACTGGCCTTGCTTTGTGTTAGACCGAGACTCTCAATAAGACTCTCACTAATTCTTTGAAGGCCCATTAGCCTCCTCTATAGCCCAGCCAATAAAGAGCAGAGAAAATGAATGCACATCATATAGAGTTGCAGGTCTGTTCTGGTAAGGTCATGGACAGCAGGGATAAAACAATGCTAAATGTGAATAATAAAATGAAACTAAGCATATAATAGAGCATAGATCACATAGAAAAATAAACAGGCAGTTTCTATGGAAGGAGAACAGATATCCTGTATCCCATATCTCGGGTAGAGACTAGCCAATCAATTTAAATCCCACTGTGAAGGTTGCATAATGTGACTTCATTCCTGAAAACAGTGGGAATAATGTCCTAGATTACATTAAATATGGATTATGGTGTTTTCTGCAAACACTTCAAGGGGCTTAAATTGCTAGTACATCCAAAATATATAAATTCATAAACTGTTGTCTCAAGTTGTTCCAAACTTTTATGAGTTTCTTTATTTTGTTGAACAGAAAAGAAGATGTTTTGAAGAAAGTTGAAAACCTGTGACCATTTACTTTCATAGTAGGAAAAACAAATATGCATATTTATATATTCCATGGAAGTCAACAGTTACAAGTTTCCAACATTCTTCAAAATATGTTTCATGTTCAACAGAAGAAAGAAATTCAGGTTTAAATCAAATGAAAGGTGATTAAGAGAATTTTCAGTTTTAGGTAAATGTCATTTTCATAAAATGTTGTTTTTGATATTTTGTTTCATTTCAAAGCTTGATTTGAATAATATATCTTTACTTTTATACATACAAAAAGTAGAAAATTAGCATTATACACTCTCAGAAATAAAGGTAAGTGAGCTGTCTCTGGGGTGGTACATTTTCAAAAGGTACACATTTGTACCTAAAGGGTACATATTGGTACCTCAAAAGTATATATTAGTACTTAAAAAATTTAAGAGGAACACTTTTGTACTTTTTAGGACCTACTGTAATATTTACCCTTGAGGTATTAATATGGACCTGTTAGGTAAGTACAAATTTGTACCTTTTAAAGAGGTACCACCCCAGTGACAGCTCGTGTACTTTTTTGAGTGTACTAGACAACATATAGGATAAAAATACAACATCTGGATATACTTTCAAATACTTCCAGATGCTGTTAAGTGAAGTGTATTTATAAACTAATTTCGAGAGGATCACATACTTATGATTAACCATGGCAGGTCACACATTAGCTGTCAAATGATTTACCAATCAGACGAATCCAAACATACAAAAGGAACCAGATTTCCTCACCTTAGTCATTTTCACCTTAAAGAATCCCCCCTCCAGCCCTGCTCCTTTCCCTCTTTTCCTAGATTAATCCAGAGCACGGCGGCTCAGTGGCTAACACTGTTGCCTTGCAGCAAGAAGGTTGATGGTTTGAGTCCCGGCTGGACGAGTTGACGTTTCTGTGTTCACTGTCCATGTTCTCCCTATGCTTTCCGTGTCCATGTTCTCCCCGTGCTAACATGGGTTTCCCCTGGCTACTCCAGTTTTGTCCCACAGTCCAAAGACATGAAGTATAAGTGAATTAAATAAACCAAATTGGAACAGTATATGAGTGTTTTAATACTGGGCATTCACCAAATAAACATACGCTGTATAGTTGGCAGTTCATATATAATCAAGGAATAGGTAGAACAAAGGAATTCTGAGTGCTCTCAAGACCTATCTGAGCTTAGATTTCTCTCTTTTAAAATAAAACGGGAAGAAGCTCAGGGCTCTCTCCTGGTACATCATGCCAAACACCCTTTATTATCAATCATCAGCTACTGTAAGTGTGAACTCTTGAAAATGCATTTTATCTGCATTCTTTAATGTCCATGAGGTGGAACATTACAGAAGTGCACTAACCAGATTTAAACATTGCTGCCTAAAACAGTATATTGGGCTTGGGTATATTGGGGGACGAACGAAAAATCACAAAATGTACAAAAATATATATATTTTTCTAATCCTAATTCACAAACTGACTACATTTTAATATTGATGAACAAATTCACTGGACTTTGTGGCTATTAAATGAAAGCTGTCGTCTTGTTTATCATTCATATGTTAATTGTGCCTGCTTATTTGCAAATATTAAATTAATATATATATTTTTAAAAAGCATTTACATTTACCTGCTCAGAGACCATTGCCTCTGAAAGTGGTGAAACGTGGACAAAAAAAGTCAGAATAAAACAGCAGGTGTAAACAGTAAAGCGTCTCCCCTGTGATCTGATCATATAAAGCACAGTTTGTGTAAACAGGGCTTAGGACAAACCCAGCTGAGAACCGCTGATACAATATGTCTGTGTTTGTTGCTTGTGCGGGAGAGTGTTATAATCTTCCAGCGTCTGGTTTGTGTCTCATCATGGCACTGGCTTGTATCTTTTTCACTGGCAGTTGTGAGGAGATTTATCCCTCTTTTACAACGGTGAGGAGTGCACTCGTAACTCATGAATGAACTCCATTACACTCACTCAGAGTCCTGCACAATCCCGCACATCTCTCAGCCATCAATCAGCCCTTCCCTCTCTCTTTTTCCCTCTCTCTCTCTCTCTCTCTTTTCCTCCATGTGTCCGTTTACACCCGCCTATCACAGAAGCTCTTCAACCTCCTGTCAATAATAATCTCATCCTGAGAAACCGAAAACCTAATTCTGCATGTAACTAATACAGAAAGCCATGATCAGGGGCTCTTGTTGATTTAATGTAACATGAAAAGGATTTCAGAGCAGATGGATTCTGGAAAAAAAATTCAAAGATGATTGAATTAACATATCGACAAAAATGGATATTAGTTTAGGATATAGTAAATACTTAAATATCCACGTATTCAAATGCTTGGAAGTTTTTTCTTAGAGGCGAGGCTGTGCATTTCTGTCTGACATACTGTGTGTAGTCATTAAAATGGAGTGTTACTGTACATTGAGAAGGTCATCTGTGCACTATAGAAAGGCTCTGCCGTTGTCCCCTCCCCTTCATGTACTGAGCAAGGGGGGTTGTCATGACTGATTTGGTAATAAAATGAGAAAGCTGTTGAGTCAGCTATAATGCCTCCATTCCACCTGCTTCTCTGTCACACCAGATGTTCTGGCAATGTCCGGTTTGGAGTTTACAGAGGCTATGAGCTCATCGTTGTTTGTATCAATGTTTTTGATTTATTTTTGGGTAACTCATACTATAAGGTTTAATTATTTATTGTCAGTTATTGTATTTACTAACATGAACTACAAATGAACATTACTTGTACACAGCTCAACATTTACTAATACATTATTAAATCCAAAAAAAAAAAAGTATTGTCAACAAAAAGCGAATTCCGGGAAAGTCAATTTACGATTATTTGTCGTTTATATTAAGGAAACATACTGTTAACCAGGTTACGGATTTTTACTGTACCATTTTTACAGTTTTTTTCAAATCACGACAATTTTACAGTGTACTTTAAATCTAATGAGAATTAATTGGCATGTAGATGCAATGTAACTTAAATTCAACAAGCGGACCATCAAAATAAAGTGCGACCAAATTTACCCCTGAAAAATGGGACAGCACTACAACACCTGAACATGTCATCGCGATATTTCCCTTATCATAAGATCGACGACGACTGCTGTAGTTATTCCACTTGCATTCTTTTTTAGTTTTTTTTTTTCAGTAAATCACTGAAGGCAAAGAAATCATGTTATTATGTTGATATAATTTACACCGTGGCCATATTCTTCTATGTAAACACACAAAAACTACATTAGCATTATAGCAAACACAGTAAAAATGTAATTCCCAGCCACTAGACTTTTCTGACAGGGTATTTGAGTGTCATCAAGTGACAGAATGTTGTGGAACTGCTGTACAGTAGTTATTATTATTATGGATTATTGATAGTGAAATTTTGCGGTTTTTATATTTATGTTTTTTTATTTTATTTTTTTAAATATGACGGTAAAACACGAACGTGGTTATGGATGTATTAAAACATGTGCTTGTTTGTTGAAATAATTCATAATAATGACAAAAATACTAATTTGTGCTTCCGTTTGCAGCCATGCTGCCATTGTAGCTGGTGTATTCTGATAATTTTCTGTACCCCTTGGTTTCCTTTTCCTCAGCCCTACACCTTCAAGCTAAAGAGAATTGGGACACACCTAGCCCTTCATGCGAACACTCAAAATGTGGGGTAGGGGTAAAGGAAAGGACTAAGGGGTAGAATTGGGATTGGGCCTTATTTTATTCGGAAAAGACCCATGCTTTAGTGGTTTCCAGCCCATTTGTTTTATTTTAGTAATGTTTATGATTTTAAACAACTAACATTTTAAATTTCCTTCAAAAGCACAGAAATTGTCAATAGTGTAAATAATATAATTATCATTAAATGCATCGCTCAACTATAATAGGAACAGGGTGTGAAGTAATTGATTCATGGAATCAAGACTATTCCCCCTTTTCTTTCATATATTGAGCTGAGTCGCTAATTAAATCAAGCAGAACATCCTTTGATAAAAGTGATGTCAGAGTTCATGTAATCATGATAATGAGTGTTTGCACTAACTGAGCCCGGTCTCTTGATTTCCTCTTCATTGATTCGAAACAAGCCTCCCCATTTTCTCTCTCTCTCCCAGTCTAGACACCTGTGAGGTGATTTATCCTGTAAACACACACACACTTTGCACCTCAGATGAGGCAGAAAGTGGCGCTTAACCCCAGCTGGCTGCACTTTGCTCACATAAACCAACGCTCGGCGAGTAAACAAGAGTTAGCAAGCCGCCCCCTGAAATGAATATTGTATACACATAGCTCAGCTAAGTGTTGTTGTTTATGTCAGTGATGGTGTTTATGGCACTAGCAAGGCCTCTTAGCGCAGTTAAGTTTCCACGGCATCCCACTCCAGCCATCAATCCCACCTCTCTCTCCATCTATTCGCTTGGGCTAATGCTCAGTGCTCAGCTTTTGCTGCCTATACCTCTCTTTTCCATTCTGGTTACCACTCATCTCCCATCCTTCCTTCCTTCCTTCCTTCCTTCCAGATGGTGCATTTCACAACCTGCTAGGCACGATCAATCAAGCCCAGATGCAGACTGGGCTATTAAGGTCAGTAATGATCGGCCTTTGAGCGTTATGGGCCCAGCTCCTGTTGTAAAGCCATGCATCAAACTCGCCTTTCCCCGCTCTCCTCTCACGCCCCTTAACAAGCCGACTTAAAATATCGGCCGGCGGATAGGAAATGAAAAGGGTACAACCTTATCTCTCCAAAGACAGGCCACTGTAGCCCTGAGGTGTAATAAAACTACAGGACTTAGCCGTCGCCAGGAGTCATCTCTTTTATAAGCAATATCTTTCAAAGTTCGGCTAAGCGGCGGGCACCGGGATTGCGATGTGATGTATCACATTGTGTGCGATGCTGGAAGCTGCCTCTGATAGCCAGCTCCTCCGTCGTGTCCTGGGAGTTTTGCTTATTACGGCCGGGCCCGCGCGATCCTGCTAGACAATGGTGCGCCTACGGGGACGGTGCGTGTTGTGTACGTATGCGCATATTCCTTATTTACTCAGTGTGATGGTGCGGCCACAATAGTTTGTGTTTACGTTAGCATTTGTTTGAGGAGGTGCCTGTGGGTTTTGAAAAATGTTCCTTTGTGCTGAAGATTCACGCGAATTGGCTGTGCCTTTAAACGGCGACCGTCTCTCTCTCGTTCTTCTTCTCCGCCGTCTCTCGCTGCTTCACAGACAGCCGTAGCCGCTGGTGTAATTTATGATCCACTCTTTGCAAAAAGCCTCTTACCCAGACTGCAGCTGGAGGATAAATCTCGCTCTCACCCCGGATAAAACGCTCTTGTCGTCCATCACATTTTTCTGACATTTATGCCTGGATATAAACAAGGTATTATTAAGACCTGATCATCAGCCATATGAACACAAAAAGCCGGCGTGCCACAAACAGCGCTCTTAATGAATTAACTAATTAATTAATTACGGATCAGAGGGCCACCCTTCTCCGACACGCTCCTGAATAAATAAAGGCCTTGCGGCTCGGTGAGTGATGGCACTGTTTATCTCCTGTCTGGAGTCCAGGTGGTGTGTTCCTCACACCTCTATCAATGCCACCAGCCCCACTAACGTTTGTAAGCACCACATCAATTGCCCTCTTCATACATTAAGCGAGGATTTCCGCACACACTCCTGGAGCGTGGATCTTTCAGGAGTTCTGCTGTGCTGCCTTTACTAGTCGTCAGGACTGTTCTTTTTCAGTTAATGAGGTGGAACTGGCACCGCAAGTAATTGCTGCCACTGTCTGACTGTTTGTCTGTCTGTCTATCTTCATATCTATCCGTCTCTGTATCTATCCATTGATCGATTTGTCTGTCTTTATCTATCCGTTTATCCATCGATTTTTTGGTCTCGCTGTCCATCTAACTACCCAGCTTATTTTTCTGTATGTCTGTCTGTCTATCAACTCATTGATCGATTTATCTCAGTCTGTCTGTCTATTTAGTTATTGCCAAGGCCAGACAGAATCTGTTGACTATTTCTTTGCTAATTCTGCAGAGAATTGTGTCAAATAAATCTGTGAATTATTGCGGAAGGATTTTGAGAGTATAGGAGCTTAAAACCTAACACAAAAAAAAAACAAAAAACTTTAAGATCTTTTATTTAAGACAATGGAAGTTAAATTACTACCACTTATTTGGTAATCAAAAATACAGTATAAGCACAGAAGTCTCCTATACAATCATATGATTCATCCAACCCAGGCTTATTCTGATTACATACCCCTATATACATGTTTTTTTCATGGTCAACTCTGCTGTCTGACATCCTCATCAACTCATGACATCCTCCTATCTATCTATCTATCTATCTATCTATCTATCTATCTATCTATCTATCTATCTATCTATCTATCTATCTATCTATCTATCTATCTGTCTGTCTGTCTGTCTGTCTGTCTGTCTGTCTGTCTGTCTGTCTGTCTGTCTGTCTGTCTGTCTGTCTGTCTGTCTGTCTGTCTGTCTGTCTGTCTGTCTGTTCATCCATCTATCTATCTATCTATCTATCTATCTATCTATCTATCTATCTATCTATCTATCTATCTATCTATCTATCTATCTATCTATCTATCTATCTATCTATCTATCTATCTATCTATCTATCTATCTATCTATCTATCTATCTATCTGTCTGTCTGTCTGTCTATTCATCCCTCCCTCCATCTATCTATCTATCTATCTATCTATCTATCTATCTATCTATCTATCTATCTATCTGTCTGTCTGTCTGTCTGTCTGTCTGTCTGTCTGTCTGTCTGTCTGTCTGTCTGTCTGTCTGTCTGTCTGTCTGTCTGTCTGTGTCCGTCCGTCCGTTCGTCCGTCCGTCCGTCCGTTTGTCCATCCATCCATCCATCCATCCATCCATCCATCCATCCATCCATCCATCCATCATTCTACAGTATATATTCATCCATCTATCCACCTATCCATATAATTATATAGTTATATGTTAATATTATTATATAACACTATAAAAATATAGTTTTAGCATAACAGCTCTACTAAAGCTACAGATTATGCCATGCATACTGCACTGTATATAAGTGCAGTATACTAACTGGTTGCAGGACTGGAGTGTGTAGAGGGATTGAGGGATGAGTGTGGTGCGGTCAGTTATCTTCTCATTGGCCCGGGTTGGGGGAGTAGTTGCATTAGACCCATAAAACACAGAGGCACAGGGCAGAAAATTGAGAGCATGATGTCAGTGTCGTGCTTTAGCTGAGGAGGAAGATGAAGCCTCAGCCTAGAGGGAGAGAGTAATCTGGCCTTTCACAAATGCATCCTGGGAGATGTGGTTTTCTCTCAGTTGGCGTCATGGATCTTATACTAGTGGAGCCTCGAAGGATTCGCGGACTTGTTTACAGTATAAATAGTTTGTATCTGGAAACGCAATATTTTGGTTTTGACCACAGGGAATCAGTCATTGAGTGGGAAATTTGGGCTGGATAGAGATTGCAGTGGGAATATAAATGCACACTTTTATGAAGCACATCTACTAGCCCTGTTTCTGTTTCTCTGTGTCTCGGTTATACACACCATGCCCACTCACAAGCATTGTGCCAGTAGCCAACCACATCTTTTCCTTTCTTTTCCCATTAGGCAGAGTTTTACACACACTCCTGTTCTGTGATGTGTGTTTTTCTTGTCTTCACAGTGATGCAAGGGAGATTTTATTGCTACAGTAAAAGCTAAATATTTGTATTAGTGCACTGCTCTGCAGTTTTAAACTCACAATGTGACAAATGAGTTTTGACCTTTAAGGATATTTGTGCACTGCTCTGAAAACACTCAAGCTTATTTTAAAAATAGCTTTCATTTTGTGTCCTACACAAAAAAGATGTCGTTTTATACAGCATATTACAATTTTGTGGCACATACTGTACACATTTGTTTTGCAGTTTCATTTTTTTAAAACCTCTGTGATAAACCCTAGTGAGCTTTCTTGTTGCTGCCTACATAATCACATCATTCAAACCTAAGAAGAAGCATTGTTATGATCTAATTTAGTATTCTCTTTTTAGGCATCATTTCTGAACACTGCAGTTCTCATGTGCAGCACATGAGAGACTTGGCTAGATCAAAAATCACAGTATCAGCATATGTATGGCAATTTATGTAGAACTAACTTTTTTTTAAACTATACATTAAAAATGTTGGGAATGCATGTAGGTGCAGCTTTTTACTTGTTTTGAAAAAGACAGTTGCTAAATAGCCTCATACTGTACATCATGCCCACTGGCTGAATGTTTGATCTGTATGGTATATATGAATTCATTGTTAGCTACAGTTGCATTCTTTGGGATTTTCTGAAGGTGTGTCCACCTGAAAACAAAGCCATCTAAGAGTTTTAAAAGTATAGGGACATGAATGTCATATTTTCACACCTCTAAACTTGACTTTGAACAAAATAACCTGTGATTGGTTGTTTGACATTTCAATCAAAAATTTGAATTCAAAGTTGTTACTGTGGGTTCACACCGAAAGTGACAAGAGTGTGGGTGCCAAGGAAAGTTGAAATTGAGTCAGCTTTATAGTATGGAGCTATGATGCGGTTTTGTGGCAAGCAATCGGAATGTTGACGTTCACTGCTTGAGAGAGAGTCCAGAGAACACAATCCTGTGTACTTTGGTTTTGACCACAGTTGTTCCTAAGTGTTTGATTATTACGGATGCCAGATTTTCAATTCTTTACAGTTTTATCTTACAGGAACATACATTATACATTAAAATAAGTCACTGGTGAGATACAGATGTGCATTAATCTTATATATATATATATATATATATATATATATATATATATATATATATATATATATATATATATATATATATTATTATTATTTTTTTTTTTTTTGTGCAAAGTATAAAAAAATGCCTTTAAAAGAGATTATCATGGTTAATTTGACGCAACCTGTTTGTTTGTTTGTTTGCTTGTTTGCTGAGCAAAAAAAAAAGCAAAGTGAAATGTAATGTTTCAATTAAATGTTTTAAATAAATCTGAATTTATTCATTAATAAATCTGAAAAATCGAATTTTATTCAGTAAATAATGTAACTCGACAGATAAAGCACTATGCAGAGACATCGATAAGCAAATAAGGCAAAAACAAGTGTAACTCCATTCTGTTATAAATGAGAATGATTTTGGTTTTACCGCAATAAGTTCATTATGAAATGTAGAATAAATGATGCTGTTTAAACAGTATTAAATAAATTAGAAAGTAACCCATCAAAACTACATTTACCTTTGACCCACTAGACTCAATGAGGTTTGCTTTTTGGCCCTTCATAAGAAAAAGTTTGGGCACCCCTGCTTTAAAGCATTTAGTCCTGATTTTAAGTGTGAAAAGACCCACACTTAAAACAACTTAGATCTAGGTGACAATTAACAATTAGTTTAATTGTTTAATTTAGTTAAATAGTTTTCAACAGTTTATACAGATTTCCTTTTCCACCTAAAACGATGCTCAGAAGGATTTGGAGCAAAGGTAAATAGATGTGTGCTCAGGTGTGTCAGTGATTTCTGGCCTGCCCACCTCCTCCCTCTCCATTAGAAATGAAGACATTGTTCCTGATGGAATATCAGCAGGAGCTCTTGGCTGCAAGCTGAATTAGGATGGAGGTAGGAAGGAGGCTCTGTGTGTGTGCGCGTGTGTGTGTGTTACGGAGCTGTGGGGTTATTTGTTGAGCTCACAGTCTCAGGTGTCAGACAGTGCTGAGTGAGTTCTCCGGCCCTGGGCTCTTCCCTCCTTTTTCTTTCTCTCTCTCTCACACACACACATGCACACACTCTCAAAGGCCACTTAACTGGCTGGGAGCTGGAGCGTGACCCTCAGCCAGGCGGCGTGCTAAAAGCCAAGACCTGTAATGATGCTCCTTCCTCCGCTCCAGCAGATCCAGTGGATAGGAGGTGACCTCGGCAGTCCGACCTGTCCCTCACACACCTACGTCCTGTCTTCCTTGTCTCTTGCCTCCCCTCTGGTCCCTCTCATTGGAATGCTGCCTTGTCCTTTATGTATTCACTGTCACCCTTAACAGTACACCTGCCGGCACACACTCACAATACATACATCGTCTCTCGCTTTCTCACTTTCTCGCCGGGCTCTCTGCCGGCAGTGTGTTCACTTCTTCAGTCTTGAGTGGCAAGGTGACATTGCATGTCATATCAGCATTCCATGGCAGTCCCCTTTTCTCTTGAGAGTAATTATTTCTTTCGGAGTGAAAGGTTCAATTTGCTATAAAAGAACAAGAGCCGCAGGTACAGAGGGAGAGGGGGTGGAGGACGAGCCATATCTTGGCTGTTTGGTGTGTTCTGGACAGGCTGTTCTCATTGGGGAGTTGAGAGAGAGTTTAGGGTGAGGGCGGGCAGCAGCGCTCACTGACGTCAGAAGGGTTTCAGGCCAATGGCTCTCGTGCCAGCCCACATTACATCAGCACTTGGTGACACTGGGCTGTGGCTTGGACCGTGAGGAGAATGTTAGTCCAGAGCAAGGTTGGTGTTTTTATTAAACATTTTTTTCTTGTCAGAATTAGCCAAATGGCCTGGGATCAGACGTTGTGAGATGGTGGAGTCAATGTGTTCTCTCCCCACAGAGATACAAATTCACTCATGAACTGGAGTCACAAAGTGATCATTCGCTAATTATCTTGTCAAACTGTCACCGCGCAAAGTCTGTGGTGGTACCTTTAATTCCCTCTGGTAACGCATACACACACATGCACACAGAGCGAGAAGTCTGTCTGCACATGCTTCTGTACTGAAGAAAGGGTTGATACAGGTGCAAATTGTTTTGTCTGGGGCACATATTGTTAGATTGGAAAATCAGCAATTGATCCTTAATATTTTGATTGGAGCTTATGAAACCCTTTAACAATTTACTTGAAAGGGGTGTTTATAAGACTGTCATGACACTTTTATAATCATGACATGACACACATTAATATTTATTTATATTAATGACTTTTTTATTACTTTTATTGTATTTAAGTTCATTTTTACAATACAAAACAATAATTGTCAAGTCATTACGGAAGTTTTCCAGGATAAATAACAAAACGGGAGGGTGCCGGGAGATGGGTCTGAAATACATGCTCACACATACACTCTGCACTCTGACTACTTTAATATTGTTGATAAGCCATCATTTTACTCTGTCTTGCACTGAACGATGTCGACCAATTGCAACAGGCTGTCATCGGTCCAGTCAGATTAGCTTCGCACTAAGGAAGGCTTTGGGAACAAAGAAATCGCTAAATGAATCAAATGGGAGTCGCTGGGATAATTAGGTAAAAATAAATGCATGTTATAAGAAAAAGAAAGTGTTTTTTGACCATGCATGCATATCAGCCTGTTGATGGAGATCCTTAAAACCAAAATATGAACCTTTTTAATGTATAATAGTGGCTCTTTATATGGGGATGTCTTCATATTCCCTATATATCAACCATTTTTTCCAAACTTTCCTGAAAATACCCGTTTTCATCCTCAACATAAATTTCTGTTTTTCCATTACATAAATTTCTTAAATTATTCCAAACCACTGCTTGCGTTTCAGCGTTCAGTCTTTAAACCAGTTCCTTGTTATAGTCTTTTTGCATGTGACAAGAAAAATCTTACACTAGTATTGGTCACCTTAAAATCACCATTAACAAAAATAGTGCAGTCCAAAAATTGCAGGATGCAGTCCTCTGTATCCAGACACCATCATTCCAAAATGTTTGAAAATTCCCACAGCTCCAGAAGATATGGGTATGATCTGCTTCTGCCTGCCCACACTGTCTCCAGCACATTTGTTGTCTGGAGGTCTGTTTGCTTTTAATCTTGGGTGTTATAAAGAAGCGTATAAGGCATTTCCAAGAAAATTCCCTCCAAACTTGTGAACTAGTGGTAATTTGGTGTATTTCCCACATATCATACCAGTCTTCTTCTGGAATTTTAGTCTTTAATTCTTTATCCCATTTTGTGTGGATGGGGACTCAAACCCATAAACAGAGGAGATTAATTTTGGTATCGTGTAGTTAGAGGCATTAATCATCATTTTAGTGAGTGATGAGATATTGTTAATTTTAATTTTCTGTTTTATTAATGAGATTTTAATGTCAGTTCCAAATTCACTGTAGTTAAGATCACAATTATAATGGCCTTATGTCAATCTTGTTTATGACAGATTTATGACAAGTTATGTGGTCTTGGAAATGTCAAGTTGTCAAAACAAAGACAGGTTGTGATTTATTTGGTTATGTCAAGTTGTCATGACCAAGACATCTAAAATTTTGGCACCTTTTTATTAAAAATACATGCCACATGTGTCATGTTATGTTTATAAAGCCTTCATGACAGTCTTATGAACACCAAAGTAAAGTGTTACCAATAAGGTTTTTTGTTTAGCTTGACAGTGGATCGGGCACATTAGGTAACTTTTCCTTTGTGACATACCATAAAACTGTACACTGTTGATATTGATTTGAACAGAGTCGATTGTTTCTAAGCAAAGAATGAGTGCACTGCTCATTCATCTGAATGAGCTTGAGGACATTTTGATGAAAGGATCATAGGTAAGTAGTGAGGTATATGTGTTGCATTTGTGTTATGAGCTGATGCTGCTTGTGTACAAGTTTAAGGCATTAAGGACCGCTTGTCAAGAATATGGATTTAAGGTAATAATGTACAGTTTCTCCACAGATGGAATGTTTTGCTTCATAACACCTATGTGTTTCATCAGGACCTGCAGGTATTAATTTTGTTTTTTGTTTTTAATTCTTACTTTGTTAATAGCATTGAGTTTTTTATATAATAAATCAATGACCAATGTTTCAACTAAAAATCTTCTTGAATATTCAACTGAAGGAAAAAAAACCCCCGCCAAAGATGGCGTAAAAGTAAATTAATGGCAAATTTGAATTTTTTATTGAGCTATTTTATTATCTCTAATGGCTCTTTTCCACTAAATGGTATGGTATGGTGTGGTATGGTACGGGTTGGTACGCTTTAATGTCCGGTTCCACTGTCAAAAGGTACCTAAAAGGGTACCCTTTTCTAAGTGTACCTAGCACAACAAAAGGGTACCAAAACGCGGAGATAGACGTGCAGCTGAACACTTTTGATTTACAGACAAACATCTGTATCTAGTACATGTACAAGCCAGGAGAATGAAAACAAAGGAAGCGAAATTTTTAAATACATAGCCGAAACATTACACCCTAATACTATATACATATAATGACAAGCTGTGGTTCACGCAAGCTCAAACAAACCTTGTCATTATCTTGATGAACAGCCAAAAGGAGCTGATGATAATTACATGCATATGATTATTGAAGTGCTTCTGACATCAGATCCTTTCAGAAATAGACAAACGCGAAGGTGTAAAAAAACAAACGAGAAAAGGGAAAAAACAAAAAAGCAAATGATTGTTTCAGCAACCTAAAAAATGAGCAAACTGCCATGTTTTTTTAAAATTACTTTTACATTTTTTAATAATTACCAAACAACACAACAACAATAAAAAATACAAGGAATAAGCATAATAATACAAAGAAAATGATGATAATAATAATTAAAATAAAGAAAAATAGATAAAAAATTATAATAAATAAATACAAGTAAATAAATCAAATAGAAAAAAATAAATTATTATTAAAAACAATTTAGGCATATAAACGGTTTTAACGAAAATCCAAAGAGGCAATCAATAGGGGTCATTCATTCATTTATTTTCTTGTCGGCTTAGTCCCATTTTTTTAATCCAGGGTCGCCACAGTGACCACACATTCAAACACTACGGACAATTTAGCTTACCCGATTCACCTGTACCGCATGTCTTTGGACTGTGGGGGAAAACGGAGCACCCGGAGGAAACCCATGCGAATGCAGGGAGAACATGCAAACTCCACACCCAATAGGGGTCATGAGCATATTATTGTAAAACTTACCAAGATTATCAATACTGTAACTCCATAACGGATCCTTTCCATGTGCAATATTTTTAGTGAGATAAGTTAACCATGTCTTAAATTGAGGAGTAGAACTTGATTTCCACAATTTTAGAATGATACTCTTAGCAATAACCATTCCATCCATGATGGTTCTTTGTATGGACACATTATAATCCAGCAGAGAACAAGAGTACCCAAATATAGCAGTTTCTGGGTTGGGTGTAAAGGTAAAACCATACATATCAGAATACCATTTAAATATGTCACACCAGAAATAATAAAGTTTTAAACACATCCAAATGAACAAACTGACTTGTTTTTATGTTTTCATTCAACTATTACCATCACATTTTGGACTATTATGAACTCTGAATGATGGAATTACTTTCTAACAGAAGGATGTGCTGGTGAAGATTAAAGATATAGATGGGAGGTTTGCACTGACTGTAGGCTATATGTTGTGTGTGGTTTTTGAAGCGAAATAAGGACTAAATGTATGCTTTGTGTAGCTTTTCTGCAATTGTTAACATATTAGAGACTGTAAGGCTTTGTATTTGTTTATATATGTTGCATTTATTTATTTATTTATTTATTTATTTTATATAATTGCACGGGCCATAAGTCATCAGTTGCTGGGTTCATATTGGCTTTTCTATCACAGAAGCAGCCACACTTCAGGTCACTGTCAGAACACTGTTAGAAGCTAAGATTCATCACAAAGTCAATTAAACGGTCATCTGTGAGCATGTCACACTAAGACTGATGATTTTCCCTGTGAGGGAAGAATCTTTCGCGATCTCAGATTTTTCTCAGGTGCCAAAATTGTGACAAAAATTGCACATTCTGCTCCAGGCTTTAGAATTCTCCCAGAATCCCTTCAGTAAATTTCCACAATCTTTTTCTACCTGGAGATTGGTGTGTAAGTGGGTGTGTGTGTTCTCCTGGGTGGGATTAGGTGTTCTCTCCAGACTGGCAGAGGTGCTTATTTAAAGCAGCAGGCTTGTCATGGGGATATTTTAAAGTGGAAGCTTTAGCAATTGAAGTGTTCTGTGTGTTATTTGAAGTTTGTATGATGTTTGACTGTTTGTGCGAGTGTGTGCGTGTGTGTGTGTTTGGGAGTGTGAATATTTTCTGAGTGTGTACTGGGAATTCTGTTTGTTGGCAGTGTGGGTTTGGGGTCAGTTTTTGCTTACTGTATGTTCCCACCATGCCTAGTGAAAGATCCAGACATTAGTTCTTATGACAAGCAAATACTCTTAAAGTAAAAAAGTAAAGTGTATCTTTGAAGCTTATGTGAAGGTTTAAGGGATAGAAAATATCATTAGTCAGTAGAATGAAAATTAGTATTGAATGTGGTAAACTTGTTTCATAAGCAGTGTTTTGATGGCTGTAGCAGCAGCGTTGTAAAATGTATACATTTCAAGATGCTTCTTCACTTTCTGCACTTTAAGCACAGCACTCTGTCAGCAGAATTAGAATCTGCATCTCTTACTTCATCTGCTTCAAAGCACCCCAAAAAATAGATACATGTGCAAACATCAGTAATCGTGGAATATCTTGCCCTTTGTAAATAATTATGATGCTATCTGTATCTCTGTTTCAAAATATGGAAAGATGTATTTCCCTATTCATTTTAAAGAGATCTGATTCTCCATACAGCAGGTTCAGATCTAATAAAAAACAACAACCCATAAATTATTCAAACACACATTAGAAAAAACATGAGAAATAAGCATAGTTTATTTTAGAAGGATGGATGGATGGATGGATGGATGGATGGATGGATGGATGGATGGATGGATGAACAGATAGATGAATGAACAAATGGATGGATGAACGAATGGATATATGGATGGATGGATGGATGGATGGATGGATGGATGGATGGATGGATGGATGGATGGATGGATGGATGGATGGATGGATGGATAGATGGATGGATAGATGGATGGAAGGATGGATGGATATGTGGGTGAGTGGATAGATGGATGTAAGGATGGATGGATGTATCGATAGATAAACCAATGGAATGGCCGAACTGATAGATAGATGACCAAACGGATGCATGGATGGCTAGGTAGATGGATGGACAGATGGATGGATGAATAGATGCAAGGATGAGCAGATAAATGGATGAATGGATGGATGGATTAATGAACATTTGGATGCATGTACTGATTCTCCATACAGCAGGTTCAGATCTAATAAAAAACAACAACCCATAAATTATTCAAACACACATTAGAATAAACATGAGAAATAAGCATAGTTTATTTTAGAAGGATGGATGGATGGATGGATGGATGGATGGATGGATGGATGAACAGATAGATGAATGAACAAATGGATGGATGAACGAATGGATATATGGATGGATGGATGGATGGATGGATGGATAGATGGATGGATGGATGGATGGATGGATGGATAGATGGATGGAAGGATGGATGGATATGTGGGTGAGTGGATAGATGGATGTAAGGATGGATGGATGTATCGATAGATAAACCAATGGAATGGCCGAACTGATAGATAGATGACCAAACGGATGCATGGATGGCTAGGTAGATGGATGGACAGATGGATGGATGAATAGATGCAAGGATGAGCAGATAAATGGATGAATGGATGGATGGATTAATGAACATTTGGATGCATGTACTGATTCTCCATACAGCAGGTTCAGATCTAATAAAAAACAACAACCCATAAATTATTCAAACACACATTAGAATAAACATGAGAAATAAGCATAGTTTATTTTGGAAGGATGGATGGATGGATGGATGGATGAACAGATAGATGAATGAACAAATGGATGGATGAACGAATGGATATATGGATGGATGGATGGATGGATGGATGGATGGATGGATGGATAGATGGATGGATGGATGGAAGGATGGATGGATATGTGGGTGAGTGGATAGATGGATGTAAGGATGGATGGATGTATCGATAGATAAACCAATGGAATGGCCGAACTGATAGATAGATGACCAAACGGATGCATGGATGGCTAGGTAGATGGATGGACAGATGGATGGATGAATAGATGCAAGGATGAGCAGATAAATGGATGAATGGATGGATGGATTAATGAACATTTGGATGCATGTACAGACAGATGGATGAGCAGATGGATGGATGGAATAACTGATGGATGGATGGATGAATGGAGTATATGAATGGAGGGATGGATGGATGAATCGATTAATAAATTGATGGATGAACAGATAGATGAACGGCTAACCCAATAGATGGATGGTCAAACTGATGGATGGATGAACAGATGGATGGATGAACAGATAGATGGATGTGCAGATGGATTGATGGATGGATGAACCGATGAATGAACTGATGGATGCATGGTCGAACGGATAGATGGATGGTCAAACTGATGGATGGATGGATGGATGGATGGATGGATGGATGGATGGATGGATGGATGGATGGATGGATGGAAGAACCAAAAGATGGATGAACTGATGGTTGAATGAACCTATGGATAGATAAACTGATGGATGAACCAATGAATTGGTAGGTAGGTAGTGATACAAGATAAATGGCTCTGGACTACCTTTGCTTACTAGGCATTAGAGATGATGCATGCGTACACTTCACAAAGTGCTGCTCGTTACTGGCTATTTAAATTGCAAATCCTATGTTGGTCACTGAACTATAATCTCCTGACTCTATGAACAATTACCTCCCTTCCACCATCAGATAAATAAGTGCATCTTCCTAATAAGCCGCTACTATGGAAAGCTAATGGCTCCCTCTTGCTCTTTTAATTTCATTCATACCTTAACATGAGAAATTAATTATTAATCATCAGTAAACAACAGTTTAAGATGCTGGCCGCACCATTGTCAGCTAATTGGCTCATTAAGAGTAACATTAGGAGGGAGAGAGGCTGTCGACAGGCCCTGCAGGACCCAGTCGATGCACCTCGTGCATGAAGCATTGATCTCCACTGAGCGTCGCCCAACCTGATTAAAGCTCAATAAAGCCTTTCGGCTGCTCTCTGTTGTACAGAACAGTGCCCGTCTGCCCCAGAGACCAACCTGAATTGGAGTCGCTCCACTTCTGTTTGCCCTGTTCTCCCCCCTCTCTCGCCCTCTTAAGGTCCTGGGAACGGCTCCTCTGAAGGTTCTGCTTTGGCTGCGAGGCTAAATGGGCCAGTGGAAAGATCAATAGGAAGTAGGAGCAAAGTGTATGATACAAAGCATAAGCTTGGCTCTCCATTCATAGGAAAACGTGCTAGCAGAATAGAATGCAGTGCACTACTTCAGTACACAGTGTTGGGTAACTCATGCTAGACAAGGACCATCTCCTCTGCTGCTGGAAAGTGACAGATTCAGAAGTGCAGACTGAAATATTCCAAAGAACCGACAGTAAGTTCAGAGTTGAAAAGCTTTGTGACTATGTGTGTGTACATAATGAAAAGCTACGGTTTTTGTTCTCACGCTCACTGTTCTTTGCTATTTTCGTAGCTGCCTGTCTGTCTGAACAATAGTATAACATAGATAATACCATTCAGCAGTATATCACTCTGAATGTATTTCATATACCAAAATCTAATACTAGTGCATAAACCAGTGTTATTTAAGTGTTTTTTTACACAGCTGACTGCAATATTTGATTCTGATCGGTCAGTCACTACATTCAAATGTATGTTATTCCCAGATAACAACTGTACAATGCTAAAACTAATAACACAATAACCAGATACTTTGAATCATCTAGACTGCCATTGAATAAGGTTGCGTCCATATATATGATTGTCTGTTATGCTGCTGTTATTTACTGGTTGGCGTTTTCTTGTGACCACATAAAACAAGGTTAGCGTATGCTCAATTTTGCCAATAAACAATTACCAATTTTATCAAATCTTTACATTTTGTGGCAAGAAGCCATGTAGTAAGCGGGATAAAGTACATCCAGATGGTTGTTTTTGAAGAGTAAAGCCTTTCTGTCTTATATAACATATGCAATAAGCCTGTCTCATGTATTTTATCCCTTACATATTTACAATTGATTATTATTTAGATTTGACAATCCTGCTGCCATCTAAGGCCATCCAAACACTGTTTATAAAACAAATTCATTTTGTTTCATTTTAAATATTCTAAATATTTTAAAATATTATTTTAAATATTTTAAATATTCTGTTTTTTAAACCTTTATAACCCTCAAAGAAGCTATTTACTATTTTTACACTTTAATCAAGTATGTTTGTTTGTCATAAAAAAACAATGTCTGAATCTCTGAGTGTAGATTTACAAATCATTTAGTCATTTGCTTTATTTTTTATTGCTGTTGTTTACTAACACAAATGACAAAAACACATAAAAATAAAATCCAATATACCTTGTTATGTATTTATACAGATATTGAACAATCTTGAAGCTCTGAGTGGCCCATCACTACTCAGTTGCATCAGCAAAGACTCCTGCTGTCATAAATCCCACCCATCCCCATACAAACACACTCAAACCCATAAAAAGCCTTTACACACACTAGACAAACTCACTGAGCGTCAGCAAAGGTGGAAGCTAGGCTCGATGTGCTAAACACACAATAAAGGTACCTTCTTGGCTCAGGAGAAGTCTGATGTTATCCAAAAGAACGTGGATCGCTTTCCTGTGGGAATGGATGATCGTTATGCCGCTAACTGATGCTTGGATGCTGCTGAGTTTCATGGGGAATTGCTGATATGGTACTCTGTTTCCTTTTTATGATTCGGGTAGTGTTGTTGGATTTGGAGGATACAGCTTGTCATTAACTGGCTTATCTCCATCCCTTCGCTCTCTCTCTCTTTTTCTGGCATGGCAAACACCTGTTCCATCTTTTCTCATTGGCTTGCTCAGCTCACCTCTGGCCCACAGCCCTGATCTGATGGAGACCTGGAGCAGGTGCTGCCTGGAGATAGAGAAGACAGAGATCAGGTCTTACAGTCCAATGACTTCAGATCATCTCTGCATCTGCTGACGCACACGCACACATATTTTACACTGACAGAGGGCTTGAGAATGTGATATAAAGCTGATACGCACATAAAATGATGAGAATCACAGGGTGGAGTGTGTACTTTCAGGTTCCACTGAGTGAAAATGCACACACACACACACACACACACACACACACACACAGCTCCATCAGCGTCTGCTGTGCTGTGATATTCAATCAAGGTCAGCAGGCCAGTGAGCTGTAGTAGAGCTGAATGAAAGTCCAAATAAAGTTCAGATGGTAAAAGTGGGAAATTTATTAGCTCATTTTCATACAAATAGTGTGTTAGTTAGTAAATCATATTTTAATAATAACTCAGTAGTTATTCAGTTAAAAATACTGAAACCCATGCTTTGTTTTGTTGGTATTATATTGGTATTATATAATTATCTTATTGTGCATCAAACAATGCATTATTATTAACAGGCTCATTCTTATTACGTACGCCTACAGTATATACATTTCTGAAGACAGCAAAATACATCTCAGAAGGTGCGTGTTTTGCAGTTATTGCGAATCCACCAGAGGCCACTGTGTAGGCTTTTTGAGATCTCGAATTCGCACCTGCTGTTCTCATGTAAATCCACAAGATGTCGCTGGCGACTGACTGACTTTGTGACTGACCAACCGACTGATACCCCATTCACCCCCTTCCCTAAACCCAACCGATACCAGTTTAAGAAGCACAGATTGACCTGCCCACCTCCTTCCCTAAACCTAACCTCAGTATTTTAAAAAGCAATCCAGAAAAAGAAAAGCGCCCAGATTATTTACCACCTTTTCAGATTTGACCACATTCTTACCCTGTTATTTACTTTATTTTTTACCATTTGTTTTTGTCTTACCCGCTTTCTGAAACGATTCTTCACCGGCCTTAAAACCCGTTGTCGCAGTCAACACCTCTCTGCATCTCATGTCAGCCAACGTATGTGGCAAGCTACCGGACAAACAGCACGAAAGGAGTCCATACAGAGGTAAGCAGTCAGCTGGTAAGCGAGAAAAGGAACAGCATCATACAGCACCATAACGTTCGTTTTAAAGACGAAATGCAACTATGTAGCTCTGGTTACATAATTCGCAATCTCCAGAAATTTATATATGGCAACGTTTTGGAAATAAGCCTATGTTGCTTATTTTTCTAGCACATTGAAAACATTTTGTTATATGTATCAATGTACTTATTTATTATACTTTGATTTGATTAAACTTTATTTTGGGCAGCACGGTGACTCAGTGGTTAGCACTGTTGCCTTACAGCAAGAAGGTTGCTGGTTCGAGTCCCGGCTGGGCCAGTCGGTGTTTCTGTAGTTTACACGTTCTCCCTGTGTTGGTGAAGGTTTCTTCCGGGTCCTCAGGTTTTCTTCCAAAGTTTAAAGACGTGGTATTAGTGAATTGATTAAACTAAATTGGCCGTAGTGTATGAGTGTGTGTGTGTGAATAAATGTGTATGGGTGTTTCCTAGTACTGGGTTGCAGCTAGAAGGGTATCAGCTATGTAAAACATATGCCTGAATAGTTGGCAGTTCATTCCACTGTGGTGACCTCTGATTTTAAAAACTAAGACGAAGGAAAATGACTGAATAAATGTTTTTTTGTGTTAATGATAATGACTAAATTATTATTTTAATTATGAGTTTTATTAATGATATTATATTAATGATAATACGCAAGATCATATTATCAAATTTCATTTTTATTTCAAATTGTTCAATAAATGTTTAAAATGGTTAATCTGTTTTGTTTTAATAGTGATATCAGTGGAATGTACCAAGTAAAATTCATTAATTGTAAAATTATTTATTTTTGTTTCTTCAAATAGATTAAACAATAAATTTGACCGTTATTTGCTAAAAAATAACACTAATATACTTCACTATTAAGTGTTTAAGGGTAAATACTATATTTAAAGCTATGCTACTGTAGTATATTTATTTAAAAATAAATAACAAAAAATACCCAAAGACGCTGAAACTTTAATAGAAAATAATTAAATATAAAACAGAAAATATATAAAAAAAACAATTGAATCTAATAAAAAAACAATAATAATTATTTATTAATTTTCTTTATGACTTAGTCCCTTTATTAAGCAGGGGTCGCCACAGCGGAATGAATCACTAACTTATTTAACATATGTTTTACACAGCAAATACCCTTCCAGCCGCAGATTGGAATTAACACACATTCACTACAGTCAATTTAGCTCATCCAATTCACCTATACTGAATGTTTTTGGACTGTGGGGGAAATCAGAGCACCCAGTGGAAACCCACACCAACCCGGAGAGAACATGCAAACTCCACACATAAATGTTAACTGATGTCGGAGCTCGAACCAGCAACCCTCTTGCTTAGAGGTGACAGCGCTATCCACTGCGCCACCGTGTCACCCCACATAATTATTCAATTGTACTAAAATAAATTCAAGGCAGATAGTAGAATATTATCAAACAGGTTTTAAAGAGCCCATATTATGGGTTTTTGAAAATTCCCCTCCATGTAGTGTGTAACACAGCTCTAAGTGAAGTGAAGTATCCAGCTAAGGCTTAAATCTGTAAGAATACAGTGTTTAAAACTGTTGATTCATCTATAAAAGAGTCGATTCATAGTGCTTCAAACGAGTCGCCTTGATACCGACTCATTAGGTGTTTCGCCATGACGTACGAACGAAACAAAGTTTTTCACGTGCACGCGCAAACCCGGGAGATTTCAAACCTGAGGCCCCGCCCTCTGACGCAGTAACCCAGACACACACACACACACACACCCACAAACACACGCACACAAACATGCCGGTCGATTGAAGTCACATTGCAGATGGATATATTGAGTCTCTACCCAAAGATGAAACCTCAGCATTATAGCCAAGCAGTTGGAAACTACTGGAAACTTCTGGAAGCTACATGCTACAAAGAATACTTCATCTGCGTTTGTTAAAGGAAGGATCAGTAACTTACTGATGGACATCAGGATGGGTTTCTTCCATTTCTCAAGTGTAAGTACGTGCGGTTAAAGTTGTTGCCTCGTTGACTCTAGCTTGCAAATGTATTTAGTTGTGATTTGTTACTTGTAACCGAGTGTACTGTATCAGGTTAACTGGCTATATTCTCTTATCGCGTGCAAAGTCACGTTAAAAACGCGACGCGTGCTGCTTTGTTTATGGAGCTCCGTGGTAACGTTAGAGGTGTGCATACCCGCGGCTGTCCCCGCGCCAGATTTCTGCGGCGCGGGAATAAATTTCCGAATAAATCGCCGGAGCGGTCGGTAACGGGTTTGATTTGGGACGGGAGCGGGCTGCCTGAGAAAGAGAAAGATGTGTCTGCTTGGTGCTTGTGTGTTAGTGCGCACGCGCGCGTATGAGAGAGAGAGAGAGAGAGAGAGAGAGAGCGAGCGAGCGAGCGAGCGAGAGCTTTATGCTTGGTGCTGTGTGTGTGTTTATACAGATTTTCGGTTTTGTTCTCCCCCGCTCTTTAGCGGGATCGGGCGCGGCGGGCAGAATACGGGGCGGGTTCTAAGGCTAAAACCTGGCGGGTGCGGGCGGAAGCGGGAGCGTTCTCGTCCGGAGGTGTGTGTGTGTGTTTGTGTGTGTGTGGCAGCTAAAATCCACGCCTACACTATCTAGCGTGTATGAACTGTGATTACTTTTTAAATTGCTGATTAGCTATTGGCCATTTCACTCTCTGACTGAAGGCAGTCGACCAATCGCGACAGACTGTCATCGGTCCAATCAGCGCAGATTAGCTTCGCGCTAAGGAGGGGTTTGGGAACAAATGAATCACTGAACGATTCATACAGGAGTCGCTGGGATAATTAGGTAAAAATAAATGCAGATTATAAGACCATGAAAGTTTTTTTTGACCTTGCATGCATATTAGACTGTTGTTGGAGACCCTTACAACCAAGATATGACCCTATTTCATGTATAATATGGGCTCTTTAAGAGGAACTAAATCCATAGTTGTTGTTATACCACTTAAGTGTTTTATTTTAAACCTTTGCCTGACACTTTTCAAATCATTTAGCATCACTGTCCTGCTTAAAGATCTTTAGCGTTCCCTTTCCAGCTTCAACATTACACTCCAGAAGCCATTATGAATCCGATGTCTTAATTCAGTGCAAAGGTTCAAGCACTGTATAAGCTTTACATACACTTTGAAGATGTCACTTATTTCCAGACACACTTTCCAGTCATTCACTGTAGCTCTCATGCCTCCAGCAGCCCCCTTCGGTCCTCCACTAGTCTGCGATGCAGGAGGATGGGGAGGATTAACGGATCACTTCCCAATTTCCCCTCAGCCCGCTCGGCCATAATCACATCATCTTACACCTGACAAGAGGGATAAATTCCATTAGCTTTTATTAGCAGTAATTATCCCCGGCTCTCACCCCATGCTGTCCCCAACTCTCCCTTTTTTTTCTTTTCTTTCTCTCTCTCTTTCTCTCTGCTTCTCTCTCTCTCTCTCTCTCTCTCTCTTTGATACCCAAAGTCTATGCTCGCCCACTATGCCGCTCACCCTATACTCTTCTGCTTGGCTTCTCTATGGCTTTTAATTAACACCCTCAGTCACAGTCAAGAAGCCTGCTTCCTGGAGCCCTCTGCTCACAGGGCATCCCACACCAGTATCTTACTCACTCATATACACACATATACACACATACACACACCGTGGGCGAAGGGATGAGACGGGTCACACATTAAATGAGGAGCCGCTGGCTTGTGAAGCCTGTTTCAGTGGGTGCTATCATGCGAGTCCTCTTCTTCTGCCTCTCCTCACACTCTCTCCCTCTTTCCCGTTGGCTGTGTTTCAGTAGGAGTCAGCAGTGGCTTTATTGGTCGTTATGTATGGAGAGAGTGATCAGGGTTTGCAGGTGCTGAGAGCTGCTGCAGATGTGTGTGTGTGTATGCGTTTTGCGAGGCTAATTCTTTCTGTCATTCTTGTGAACACATCTGATGTAATTACACAATTATTTCTACTTGCCCACCTGTGGTAGGTGAGCTGCACTTCTCATATTTTGTTTCACAACAAATATACTCATGCTATTTGAGTGTCTCACCACATGTCTCACCCTGCTGCTTTAATCTGCAGTTTTGTATGCACTGTATATGCATGTATATGGTTTTTATTTATTTTTTATTTTTTTGCCTATTCTTTGCTGGTTCTTTGGAGATCATGCAGCTGTTTACATAAACCTGTTTCAGATAATCACTAGCTTAAAGCAATATCAGCGGATTTTTGGGACATCTGGAACATCTGTTAAATCTACATTTATTTACATATATTTACAGTACATTTATTTACAAAAAAAAAGTAAAAAATATGTACATAAAAAATACTAATAAAACTACTATTTTATTTTTAAAAATACATTAAAAGTGTTAGTGAGTGAATTGTTCAAACTAAGAGTTATTAAAAAACTCTAACTATTAATAAATCAATCATTTTTAAAGTTGTTCAGAATTATTAGTTGACAAAAAATAAACAGAATACCCTAACTGATTTATTTCAAATATAAGATACATGTGGGTGTCTGTATATGTCTGTGTAAATTGTTAATTCAACCAATTTGCTCAAAACCACAGATTCATGCAGGAACTAAATGAGTGAGTCACTGCTTCTGAAATCATACACATTCTTTCAATTTATATTCGGATGTTATAAAGAACAGAGAAATAGACTACTGAGAAATGGAAATGCCTAAATAAATTTTCTGTACATCAATCAGGACAAGATTAATCAATGTTTCTGCTTTTTCTAGTCAAGTGGTTTTGTTTTGTTTTGTTTTGTTTTGTTTTGTTTTGTTTTGTTTTGTTTTGTTTTGTTTTGTTTTGTTTTTTGTTTTGTTATTTTGTTTTGTTTTGTTTTGTTGTTTTGTTTTGTTTTTTGTTCTGTTTTGTTGCTTTGCTTTGTTTTTGCTTTGTTTTATTTTATTTTGAATAGTGCGGTGGTGCAGTGGCACAGTGGGTAGTGCTGTCGCCTCACACTGGTTTGAGCCTCAACTGGGTCAGTTAGAATTTTTATGTGGAGTTTGCAGTTTCTCCCTGTGTTGGTGTGGGTTTCCTCCGGGTGCTTCGGTTTCCCCCACAGTCCAAAGACATGCGGGAGAATTGAATAAGCTAAGTTGGCTGTAGTGTATGTGTGTGAATGCAAGAGTGTATGGGTGTTTCCCAATGCTGGGTTGTGGCTTGAAAGGCATTCACTGTGTAAGAACACATGCTGACTAAGTTTTGTTTTGTTTTGTTTTGCTTTTTGTTTTCCATTGCTTTGTTTTCCCTTGTTTTCTTTTGTTTTGATGCACTTTGTTTTGTTCTATTTGCTATTCTGCTGGGCTTGCATTGAGACTCATTTGCATGCCGTCTTGGTAGCGTCTGCTCTCGCGGCACTGCCCCCTACACCATCAGCTGCATAAATCTCACACTTCAATTAGACTATACAGAGAGCCAACCAACACAAACACCGCCGCTCAAAAACAGCGCTCCAAAAATACCATGCAGGAGATGGTCATTTTAAAACGAGTGGCATTTTAGGCAGGCATTTGCTTGGACAGACTCCACTGTGCAATAGGTCCCCTATGTAGCATTACAAAAGTGTAAAGAGGCTCCCACAGGGCAAGGAAGGTACTTTTCTGGGATGAGCACAGAGATGGACGGGCACGCGTGTTATTCAGTGGCCCCTGAAGTCGTTGTGACTGTCATAGCAGATATCTAAACAAACTCACCACAGTAATGAGCCAGGGGCCCCGCCAGGCCCCTGAACACACTCAGCAGGGAGAGGCTGTACTCATCACACTGTCACTCAAAGAGTCTTCATACAGCAGCCTGAAACTAAAGGGTCACCGGCGCTGGCGACAGCATATCTACTGATCACGGTGTATGTTTGTGTGTGTGTGTGTGTTGGAGCAGAAAAGATGACTAATTAGATTCAGCAGTGGGTGGACGCTAATGACGGCAGAGCCTCTATCCCACTGGGACTGATATGGAAGAGTGCATTACACTGATGGGAAAACTATATCTGTCTCTCTCTCTCTCCAGCATTCATCTCTCTATTCGTACACTAGTACTCCTCCTCCTTTTAGTTCTCCGCATGTGTTTGGGGACTCATTAGAAAACACCACAAAGCGATATCCACTTGACCTCGTTAATTAATCAGCTACGTCGTGTTGCTAGTGTAAAGCCGAGCTCTGCGTTAAACACTTCCTGTTGCATCCCTTCCAGCCTTTAGGATTGGCTGTGCATTTATGTGACTCCACCTTCGCTGGCTGGATCTTCGGCAAATGGGACAAAATGGTAATTAGTCGAAAGCCGACACAGTTGTTTAATTAATACATCAGGCGAGATGAGTGTCTTCATGCCAGAGATGTTAGCGTAGTGCGTTGGGTTCTTTGCCGTCTGATTGGCTGACCCGCTCTGTGGTCATTAGCACAAACGCTGGTCTCTGTGGACGCAGCCGGTGCCAGGGTCGTCTCACTCGTTCCTCTACACTAGACAGGCTGAGAGAGAAGCAGAAGCTCATCTCTGTCCAGAGGGCACTGCATGTAAATGGGCTGGAATGGCCACGCATACAGATGCCTTCCAGGCGGCGGCTGCGGCTCCCCGAGACACAGAAACTGTAAATTGGCAGAGGATGGCTGTGGGTGATGTGTGTGTATTGCTTCACACAGCGCATGGGACATTATTTACAGCCTCTGGAGCCCTATGACTGCCAACATCAGGCCAGCTTAGAGAGGACGGATATGGAAACTGTTTTGCTAGCTGTGTTGATAACAAAACTTTGTTTCTGTATCTCATGCTCTCTATTGTTTTTGCCTGTTTACACTCAAAAAAGTATATTATTTTTCTGCTTGTTTAAACTACTTAATTAAAATAAGCTGACACAATTTAATTGTTGAGGTTTTTTGGGGACAGATTAATTGTTTTATGTTCAATCCACTTAAATATTTTGAAATATGCATTCCTATTCGATGTTTGAAGTAATCTCAACCAAAACATGAAGATAGGGTGGGACATTGCAGAGCTCCTCCCCTTTTCATAAAACAACCAATAGCGTTTTGTTTTGTCAAAGCTTTGACAGTGAGAGCGGTTGAGATCAAGCACATCAAATGAAAAGCAAATGAGAAGCATTTTGAAAGGTATGGGGCATGTCAGATACTAGAGAAGTGTCCAAACTCGGTCCTGCAGCACTGGTATCCTGGAGAGTTTAGCTCCAACCCTGATCAAAAACACCTGAACCAATTAATCAAGCTGCCTGGCAGGTTTGTTGAAGCAAGTTGGGGCTAAACTCAGCAGGACGCCGGCACTCCAGGACCGAATTTGGACACCCCTGTACAGTATTGAGAGTGTTTGATTGGTTATGATGTGATGAGAAACTTAAATATGAGGTGGCTGAAGTCATTTAGGCAGAAGTGACGAACTACAAGCTTTACATGTTCATATCAGTTTTATATTTCCTAAACAAATTGTGTCACTGTTTTGGAGCACACTAGCGTATAGATATCTTTAAAACTAACATACTAACAAACATCTAAAAAAAAGTTTAACTTTATGGGACCTTTAAATTTGGTAAAACAATTACGTTAAATTGTGTGGAACCAGCAATTTATTATTATTATTTACAGTTTAGATGAGCTTTTACAAACAGTGTGATGTTCAGATCAAAATAGAGATCAAAAAAGGAAATGTTTACATTTATAGATTGAAAAAAACTATTTTTTTTTACCAATTAATTATTTCTTAACTCTTTTGAAGTTTTTGTCTTAAAACATGGCATCGTTTTGTCTGTTTAAGGGCATAGTTCACACAAATCTGAAAGTTCTGTCATCATTTACTCAGCATTCACTTGTCACAAACTTGTTTGAGTTTTTTTTTCCCCTGTGGAACTGGAAAGAAAATATTTTATATTTTCTGAAACCATGTAACCATTGATTTCCGTAGTACAGTTTTTTAAAGTTAAAACATTTTTCAAAATAACTTATTTTGTTGTTAGGTTATTTTGGTCATTATGGAGATTTTTGGAAAGCCTGCATGGTTGCTGATTTGTGGGTTGGTCATCTAACCTAAGACCCATTACAGTATGTGGTGCCTATAAAGAGTCCAGCATTTGACATTTGAGCTTGATTAGCCGGACCTTCCTGCCTCTCGTTTTTAAGTCTGTTTTGTATCCTAAGCTCAGTTCACTACCATGGACATGCTTTTCACTACTGACTTTCATTCATACTGACTTTGATTGCTTAAAATACTTTTGTTAATAAATAATTTATTTTTTCGATTTACCTGCTCTGCAAAAATCACAATAACACAACCCAAATCATCAGGTCCCACAGGATAACATTTGTGTTCAACAAAAGAAAGAAACCCAAACTGGTTTTAAACCAATTAAGTTAGTACATTTTTATTGTGGGATGTAAAATCTCTTTGCATTTTTAAGTTAGTTTAAATTAACTTTATAAGTCACTTTAGCTTAAATTAAATTAAACTGAACTAAAACCACTTTTAAATATATATAAAAATATTAGAAACCAGTTTAATCAGTTAAAATGAACATAAAAACATTTGTTGACTTATTAAACATGACCTATGGATGATATCATTTTTCAATCTTTGAGATCACAGATATTTGTTTTGTTTGTTTGTTGTGTCAACTACTAGTTATACATAAAAAAGCATACACAATCTAACTGCACAATTCAGATGGAAACTGATAGAAATAGCAATCTGCCTGAAGTTATATGTATACAAGTATATATAAATATGTAAGTCTTGTTCTAAATATCATTGACTAGTTAAATCTGCATGTTAATTTTGCACTCCTGACAGAAATTATGACTGTACATTCACATTAGACATTTTTAAATAATGAATACTGTTCAAATGTCAAAGCAAATGTCATAAATCTTTGTAATAATGCACGGTTTGTCATGTTAATCGCATGGAGCAATTTGAGACTGTAAAAGATCCGGACTCCAAATATAAATGCTGAGGCAGCAGAAATCCTTTCTGATTTCCTAGAGGTCATTACAGCATGTTCTTTTGATTTGCAGGTGTTTCACCCTCATCTCAAGGGTTCATCACACGTTGTATAAAATTAGCCAGAACAGACTCTAGCTGTGAAACTCCCTCTTGTGGTCAGACAGGGTAACAAAAACACACTCATTAATTTCCAATGCAAGTTCCTCCAACCTCCCTATTCACTGAGTATGAGTGTTTGTGTTTCTGTTCCGGTATTTGTTTTGGCTTCGACTTTAAGCAGCCACTGGTGGGGGCCAGCGATTGGTGTGGGGTGGGGGGGGGCGTCATTGTTTTGACAGATTTAGTTACAGAAGCACCGAGATCAATTATTCAGCAGAGCCATGCATGGTTGCAGGATTAATGGTGCGTGCGGCGTATAAATCAAGCAGCAGTCTTGAACCACTTCAGGAGAGAGGAAACAGGAATGACGCTTGTGGAAAAGGCATTAGCGTCCACATTCATTCTCAGAGTAAGCACTGCTAACCTTGAAACGGGACGGCTATAGCTGGCTCCCAGTTGCAAATAAAGCCCGGCGTTTTCAGAAGAAGCAATGCTCCGATAACTAACACCTGCACTCTGTCACATTAGATCATCTGAAGTGCAGGAAGCGCATTGAAGGACGGAGGCGTCATATCACTCACAGGCAAGGAGAAAACGGGTCAGCCCATATCTGTAATTGGGGAAAGTAAACTGTTCTAGGAGATTGAGCTCCAGAGATACTGTATGTCGCAGCATAACTCACTCCCTGCTCTCTCCACCTTTTTCTCTGTTCCTCTCTGCTTCCTGTCAGGGAGAACGCCCTCTTTCAATCATCCAACTTTGCTACTGTCTTTCTTATATCTTTTATCGATGTCTGAATGTCAGTGAATTTCAGCTGTCATTGGGCTGGTCGATGGAATACAAAAAAAAATAAATAAATCTAATACAGTCAAGGTAAAGCTGGCTGTGAAAGAGCCAAAAAATATTTAGGAGCTGCTTTTTGTTACCTTCCTTCATTCATTCATTTATTCAGTCGAAGTTGTGTTTTAAATCTTTATAATCTTCAAGATGTATTTTCAAATCGAGTCTCTACTCCATATATCCGTCACAATCACAAGCGATCTAACCTTTATAGATTGCTGGAGAACATTTATTATCACCCGGACTACAATCTTGACACCATATGAACTACGAATCCTGTCATGCACTTCACTCACACCTGTTCCGGTTCACCTTTGATTACACACACACAGCTGTGAGCTGCTCAAGGACTGATTACTCAGAATATATAGACTGCTCAATTTGTCATAAACGTTGCTGAGACTTATTGTTTAATACCTTGTAACATTAAGAAATCTTTTCCTGGTTTAGTCTCTCTTTGTTTGTCCCCTGCCTTGTTTTTTTTAGTTTACGTTGTCCGACACCTATATTAACCATTTGCCTGTAACAATAATTCTGGTAGTGGTGGGCAAAGAGAGGCTTCATGAAACACTAAAACAGTCGAAGCAAATGTGTTAAAGCTCTACAGTGAGACCTAGTGGTAATTTTTATATATTGTTCTGGAGCAGCTTTAGTGTGTGTGTGTGTGTGTGTGTGTGTGTGTGTGTGTGTGTGTGTGTGTGTGTGTGTGTGTGTGTGTGTGTGTGTGTGTGTGTGTGTGTTTGTGTGTGTGTGCGCTGTATAAATAGTCCTTGTAATCAGTTTATGAGCTTCATGAGCAGCTCCAAGCCGTGAGTGTGTGTAATATACCAAATAAGGAACAGGTGCGTGTGAGCGGTGCATGACTAGAACTTGTAGTCCATATACCGGTGGATTTTAGTCCTTTAGCGATCTGCATGTTAACCAATGATCTGCAGCCGCTAGATCGCTGGTGATCATAACAAAAGGAGTTTACTTTCTTGAGTATAAACAAAGGTGTTCACTTACGCTGTTAAAAGTTTTTTAACTGTAAAGTATTTAACTGTAATATGTGTTTAATATTGGGCAGTTATGCATTGTGTCACTGTATTTTAAAGCTGCATTGTAAAAAGTGCTTACATATATTTTACAGTAAAATTATACATTCAATTCTGTAAATACATATACAGCAAAATAAATGGTGCTGTAAATGTAAATATGGGATTTTAGCTGTAATTGATTTATAGTAAGTTACTGGCAGATTCCATAGGAAATTGTTAATAGTGTATAGTTAATTTTAGGTTCTGCTAACCTTATAAAATATTTTAGAGTGTACATAATCCATAGTAAATATTGAATTAGGGTAAAGGTTGAAAAATATATATATATATATATATATATATATATATATATATATATATATATATATATATATATATATATATATATATATATATATATATATATATATATATATATGATCCTTTACATTAGCCAGAGCATGTCCTAAGAAAAGGGCAACCCTGATGGAGACTGCAGTGAGACAGAGATACTATATTTAGGAGGACAGAGGGGCTGTTGCTGCCCAGGGCACATAAACACTAGTTCCAGCCAGCAGTTTATGTGGGAGAGGGAAGAGGCTCTGGTCCAGAACAGATGCTCAACCAAGCCAGCTTACAAAACATCTCATAATAAGTCAGCCAGACATGGGCCTCTGAAATGAAGTGTCACTTCTCATTCTCCTTCCCTTCTGTCTTACACTCGCTCCTTTAGTTTTTGTCTCTCCTATGTCTCCCTCCTTCTTTCTCATAACACACAATCTGTCTCCTTGTATCTGGGCTCAACTGTCCGTGTGTGTGTGTGTGCATGTGTGTGTTTGACACAGTCAGAGTGTTTCACAAAAGATCACAAACTCTTCAAGTCTGTTAAGTTTTCTTTGACTGTTTCTGAACGAAAAGTGAAATTCAGTCTGTAGAATACTAACCACTGTATTTTATATTTGTTTCTTGCTGTGAACTTTTAAGAATCGTAGTTTGGGACTACGAAACTGAAAGTAACAATTTTAGCCCAAATAAAAAATGTAAATAATTGTACTTTATTATACATATATACTGTATTAAAAAGCTCTTTTATAACATACTCATTCATTCAATAATTATTCATCGGCTTAGTCTGATTTAAGTCGCCACAGCGGAATGAACTGCCAACTATTCCAGCATATGTTTTATACAGCGAATAAAGCAACCTAGTACTGAGAAAGTAATAACATACTGTAAATGTTTTAGCATGCAAGATTCATTACATATCTATAATTTTGAAATGTATGTGGCATTTACATGTTTAAGAAAACATTTAGAAGTTGACAAAATATTTAGTAGATTAAAAATTGCATTACAACGATTTTCACTTTTATTTTATTGCTATAATTTATTGCCTTGGAATTATAAGGTTCTATCTGAATTCTAAAGGATTTTGAGATATTGAGCTTCAAAGTTTTTGCATTTCATATAGCAAACAATATGTGTGTAACAGTTCCATACATTCACATGACAGAGACCCTGAATGTATTCTTAAAGGCTGCATTCACACTGCATAAAAAACCATAGTGAATGACATCAAGTCCCAAACCTTAAATCTCATATACTTGGACGAAAAAAATTTTATATTGTCATGTAGCACAAGTATTTAAGCATGTTCACAAGAGAGAGAGAGGGAGAGAGCAACGTCCGCCACGTAAGCAATATAGGCTAAACCAAAACTGTTGCACACATCAAGTGCATGGAAATGACATTAAGATGCCTATTGGTTTACAAAAGCCTAGATTAAAAGAAGATGGGCAAATGAGAACCTTTCTGTCATAAACTAGAGTAAATCAACTTGTCGAATAGAATTTAAAAAATTAAACCCTGCAAACAGATTAAATACAGGAATGGAGAAAAGAGCTCTCTTTTATTATCAGCTGTCAGTCAGCGGCAGCTCTTTTTTTGTTCTGGTCATTGCGTCTTTGTCATGTAAATGCAGTCAATTAGATACAAATCACGTTTAAAAGACATTTAAAAGGTCTTCAAAAATCGTCAAAAATCTAATACAGTCACACAATCGGAATTGACCCTCAAGATCTGCAGTGTAAACGCAGCCTAGATGTAAATTATCAAAACTCTCTTAAATTTGCTGCTTGGATCTGTAAGGTTCTATCTGGCAGATCATTAATCGATGCATCACTTTTCAAGCTATACAATCAATCTGCTTATTAATTTAATTAAAAAGTGTTGTAACAATATGTAGGCCTAATATCAAATTTTAAAAATTTAAAAGTGAAAATGAGTTGATTAACAAAGTCTAATAAACACTGAAAAACTTTTCACTGGCTATGTATACACAAATAAAAAATATTTCACATTTAATATATTACTTTTTTTGACAACAGAGCAGTCCGGTGGAATGACAAAAAAAAGCTGATCCAGATTGCTGATTTATTCCTCGTCTGTGCATTTGAAATGCTAATTGGCTCACAGAAAAAAAACCTTATAGAGCCAAGATAGAGTTCGACTTTGAATATAAAAGCTTCTTTGTTTTTTAGATAAAAAAAATTCTTAAAATGTAACCAACTTATTAAAAAACATTACATTATGTAAATAGGTTGTCATTTAATAAGAATGACTCAATTTTGACAAAAATGTCATATAGAACCTTATAATTCTAAGGTGATGAGTTGTGCATGCACACAATAAACAATAAACAAAATAATTTATTAAAGCAGAAAAAAGAGAAAATTAAGTTCAAAAACTTAGAATTGTATTTTTTAGCACAAATAAACAAATTAAATATTATTAAATATATTGAATATACAAGAAATATATTAAAAGTTCTGTGTGTGTGTGTGTATATATATATATATATATATATATATATATATATATATATATATATATATATATATATATATATATATATATATATATATATATATATATATTTTTTTTTTTTTTTTTTTGTATGACAGACATTCCTTCTACAGCTTGTGCATCACCACTTTCTATTAATTGAACAGATTTTCATTTGGAATATTATCAGGCCAGTTCACCTTTTTGTTTTTGAGCTTCTTCGGTGTTAATTTGCCTTGTGTTTTGGGAGTCTATTTGGCCATGTTGTTGGGGTTAGTCAGGCCTGTATTAGTCCTGCTAGTTAATGTCAGACTGATCACTTTCTCTGTCACTCTGTGAGAATATCAAGCTGTCCAAAACTGTTCTCAGCCATCTGGATCCTGATTAAAAAATCCTTTCCACTATGCTTCAAAATTTAGAGACCCCTCTTGGGTCTTTTGGAGATCAGAGAATCCAATCAAATGCCATCATTTTACACAGTAAAATGCTGCATAAGTTGGCTGTTCAATCTGCTGATTAATAAAGGGACTAAGCCGAAAAGAAAATAATGATTAAATTAAATTAAATTAAATTAAATTAAATTAAATTAAATTAAATTAAATTAAATTAAATTAAATTAAATTAAATTAAATTAAATTAAATCATTTTCTTGTCTGCTTAGTCCCTTTAATCCGGGGTTGCCACAGCGGAATGAACCACCAACTTATCCAGCAAGTTTTAATGCAGCGGATGCCCTTCCAGCCGCAACCCATCTCTGGGAAACATCCACACACACATTCACACACACACTCATACACTACAGACAATTTTGCCTACCCAATTCACCTGTAATGCATGTCTTTGGACTGTGGGGGAAACTTGAGCACCAGGACGAAACCCACATGAATGCAGGGAGAACATGCAAACTCCACACAGAAACGCCAACTGAGCGAGGCTCGAACCAGCGACCCAGCCACCTTCTTGCTGTGAGGCGACAGCACTACCTGCGCCACTGCTTCGCCACTAAATTAAATTAAATTGAATTCATTAAATAATTTATATATATGTAAATATATATATAAATATATATATATATATATATATATATATATATATATATATATATATATATATATATATATATATATATATATACTGTATATGTATGTATGTGTATGTAAATGTATATACTGTATTTATATATGTACCCAGTTGACCAATCACAACAGACTGGGAAATCAGAGCAATACAGATTAGCCTCACGCAAAGGAGAGGTTTGGAAACAAATTAATCGCTAAAATGAATAATAAGGATTTTGTTGGAATAATTAGGTAAATTAAATGCATATTATAAGACAATAAACATGTTTTTTGACCTTGAATGCATATCAGCCTGTTGTTGGAAACTCCCAAAACCAAAATATGCCCTTTTTTCATGCAAAATAGGGCCTCTTTGATATCAAAAAGTATAATAATATAAATAATATAATAATATAAAAGTATATAGTCATATTTTCAGCATTCAAATCTGTTTATTTGTTTTCTAAGCTGTTCTGTATTGATCCATCTCTAGTATGCACTACACAAATGTGATATCAGAAAGCATCTGGGGTTTAGTGTTTGCTCCTCTAGTGTACATATGAAGCAATGCACTTCCAGCTTTAGATCAGGAAATGCGGTTTGGCCTGTCCTGACCTCACCTGACCCCTTGGCCCCGACCTCCCCGTCCCGTCACCCCTCCGCCGCCTCCAGCCTGCGTTTGCAGCAGGAAGATTAAGCCGCTCTGACGAAGCCGTGTTTACAAATATGCAGGCAGAGGAACAGGGCAAGCGACGCTGTGGAGGAATAGAATACAAATTGCTTTTTTTATCTCTCTCCGGGCCTGGGCTTGAGAAAATGTGTTTGCGATTGGTGTTCCTCTGCCTGTGAAGGATAAAGCCTCTGCTCCGTGTTTGGGTGCTGGTTAGCATTCATTCTCTCTCTTTCTCTCTTTCTTTCTCTCTCTCTCTTTCTATATCTCCTGCTCTCTTTCTCTCCTCCTTTTCTCCTCCTTCATCCCAAGGTCTGATTTTCTGGCTGTTTCGCTGGTAATCAAGTAGTCTCTCCACTCTCCTCTGATGTCTTTCTGACTCTCTCTCTCTCTCTTTTTTTTTTCAAAGAGAGACTCTTTATGATTAACAGTCTCTGTGAGCGGCTGTCTGCTCGTGCAGAAATGAAGAGAGCATATACATCAAGCTGGGAGATCTATAACTGTGTGCTAATCACTACTAACACAATTATGCAGAGCCACAGATTCTCCCTGGTTTGTACAATTACACTGTCATTTGAGCAGTTCACATGTGTGCCAAAAAAGGACAATAAAAAAATAAAAATAAAAGATTTTTAAAGTAAGAGTTACACAAATTACATTTTGTCAGTATTTACTCATTTTTCAACGAAAGCAAATATTTGTAAGAATGTTGTCAATAAAAGAGTTTTAATTAGTATTATCAAATGTGTTTCCATTGCAGTTTATGCATATAGAGGCATGTCTGAAATTCTTCATATCTCAGGGGTATGAATACATTTCGGCGTGACTGTATATACAAGGGGTGCCCAAAACTTGATCCTGGAGGGCTGGTGTCCTGCAGATTTTAGCTCCAACCACAATTAGACACACCAGAACCAACTAATCAAGCTTTAACCAGGTATTCTACAAAGCTTCTGGCACGTATGTTAAAGCAGCAGCTAAACTCTGCAGGACATTGTGCCCTCCAGGCCCAAGTTTTGACACCCCAGGTATATACAAATCTTTGTATTGCTTAAAAAAATATCCAAACCCAAATATGTTTTATGTGCAATTTTAGAATTGATGGCATTTCAACACAATTAAATATTTATTAAATCAGGAGCCACAGATTTTATTATTATTTTATTTTATTTTGTTTTATTTAATTTATTTTATTTTGTTTTATTTTATTTTATTTTATTTTATTTTATTTTATTTTATTTTATTTTATTTTATTTTATTTTATTTTATTTTATTTTATTTTATTTTATTTTATTTTATTTATTTATTTATTTTTTTAACAAATGAATGAAAAATTATGTTTTAAACTGAATAGGCCAAAATGTGCATAGCTTTAGATAAAAAAATGTTATTTAATATACTGCTGAAGGCAAAAAAACACATTAGATGGCCTGAGGATAAATACATTTCCAGCAGATTTTTTTTTTGGGGTGTGTTTTCCAATAAGTTGTTATTTCATTTTAGTAAGTTTCAGGTTATGAGGTTTTAAGTCATTAAAAAGGAATAATAGTAATCACAATAATAATTATAATAATAGTAATAATGATATTTATATGGCATTATTTTGCACTGCTTTTATTACGTTTTTAAAATAAGCCAGCTTGTTTAGCATCGGGTTTACACAAATTAAAAAAAATATGGAGTCTATACAGGGCCTTATATACTTGCAGCATCAAATAAAGATTTGTAAATGAAAACTAAAAGTATTGAGCAAAGAAATGTAAGAATAATGGTAATCTCAAAAATTGCAAAAGGAAAAACAATATTTTGAGAAATTAAAAGGGAATATAGGTTTTTTTTTTTTTTTTTACTGAAATGTTCAGCATTTCCTTTACGAAACCCCTTAAGCCAAGTGCAACACTCATTTTGATTTTGCGTTTCACTTTGTGGCCTTGAATTCATAAAGGGGCTCAAGAGAACTAGGGCGTCTATGGCACGCTTAAATCTGCCTTCAATGCTATATATATATATATAAAATTGCAAATATTTTTTTTGTACTGCTTGATTTTTGTTTGCAGTTTATTATTTTTGTTTGCAAAATTCCATTTTATTTTTTCAAAACTTAATTTTTTCTTTGCGACCTTTTGAGATTTGAATTATTCTTACATTTCTTGGCTCAATAATTTAGTTTTCATTTGCAAATCTTTATTTTAAGCTGTGAGTAAATGCGGCCCTTTTGTGACTCCATAAAAATAGCTTTATTTTATTACAAAAAAAAATTGACACTTTGCATTTGAAACAATTATATTTGACATCATATCAAATGGCTCCTGAATGTTTAAAAAATAGAGCACTCTTTTATACTTATTGTGCTTTATTTGATGAAACAGATAATGCAAGAGAACATCAGTTTTGGTGTTCTACTATATAAAGTCACGCAGATCTGGATGAAATCTCCCTTAAAGTTTCTTGTACTGTTGGGTTAAACAGTTTAACCCACTTTCCATATTTTGACACAGCCGAGTCATTGTGTTTGTCTGCTGAGCGTTTGTTGTGAGCATTTGAAGCTGTTCAAAAAGCATGAGAAGCGTTTCCCCAGGGAGCGAAGCTTTGTGCATAAATATTTAGCACAAATGGAAATAAAACAAAAGCGCAGCGCGTTCTGTAATGCTATTCATGCAAACCAGCCTGTGATTCGCATTCAGAAGTCTAATATTACCGCGCAGTGTTTACCCATCACTCAGTTCTCTCAGATCTCAACTCCTGATAGTTTCGGAAAGTTGAAAAACATCAACTGGTTTTTTTTTTGTTTTTTTTTTAGATAACCCCTGACCTTTGACCCCCAAAGGAGTGACTGTCTGTTCTTTTGCCTTTCTATTAGCTTCTGAAATGAAACCCAGAATCCTATGAATAATGGCCTGCTACGGCTGATGGAGACACAGATTCATTATTCAGCGCGCTGGTTAGGTTCGGCCCAGCCGTGGGCAGGGATCAGGAGGAGGTAGAGGAGAGAATGGGATCTCAGACAGGGTGAGGGTGTGAATGGAGAATGAGCAAAGACAATTTTACCCCGTACTTCAAAGTTTTTTTTTTTCTAAAGGGTTGAAGGGGAATTATCTCTCAATACCCATGATATTTTTTTGACAAGGAACAGAGTGCCCAAGTCTTTTCTCTTCATATTTAAGAGATAAACTCTCTTCAAAGCTCTCATGAAAGTTTCTGTAATTGTTATATTAGACACCAACAATCCCTCCCTTTAGGCAGCTAATCTCCCATTTAAACTTTCTCTCCTTTTGACTCCAGCATGTAAGAGCCTCTCCTTAATTTGACTCCATCTACCATCCTTTTTTCGCGGACGCAAATAACCAAGCTCTACGGAGTCCCAGAGGCCTGCGTTCCTTGTGCTAGCAGCTCATGCATCACCGGGCCTCTCTGACAGAGAGAAATATGCCATTTATTTTTGCTTCACCCTGATAGAGGAAGACACGGAGCCGAAGAAAGAGGGGCCGCCTGTTGCACAGGGCTTCTTCGTGAATCATGTTTCTGTCCGCAGAACTCTGGCCAGGCTTCAGGCCCGGAGTCACTTTGTCAGACAGCAGGACTTAATGGGCTATTACGCTACCCTTACATTGTGACACGGAGAGACTCATAGTAATGATGGCTTTATACGCTCTGAGCCTGCTCACCCCGAGGGCTGATTGGCCTTCGGATGTGTAAAAGCACTTTCAGACAGCAAATGTTCGTCTTGTCTGGGTACCACCTTCACCCTGTGTCTACTAATGATGTAATAGATCAGCAATCAACAGTCACACACGCTCTCTCTCTAACTATATAATAAGTTCTTTTGGAGAAAGCTGGAGTAAAGAGTCTCACTCAAAGACACAGGGGTGGTAGTTCATGAATCAGCTCTTGAAGGTTTAGAGTCCATATTTTAGTCACTTGGATGGTTTTAGGAATAGTTTGCATTTATTTACTCACCATTGACATTTTTGTGGTTGTTTTAAATAAATGTTGTTCTTTTTTGCATAAGTGCGGCACAGACATTTGTAACTTTTATGTGTCTGGCTTTTGTTATTTCTAGCTATATAAATACAAATGTACACAGTTTTGCAGATTAATATAGTATTTTGCATCAACATTGATTGTGAATTGCACTAAAAGCCATGAGTTTCTCTGCATAGTAATTATATTGACTTAAAAATGCATTCACTTCAAGAAATGTCCATTTGCAGAAAGAAGCACACATTACATAACAAAACAGATTTAAAAAGACAGATATGCCAACACTTCCTCATAAAGGACTGACATCACATGTAAAGGGGGTTACACATGGAATGCGCCGCTCGGCAACGTGCCATGCCACGCAGCGCCCATGCATTTCAAAATCTTAAACATAGATTTCTATCAGGGTAATGCACAGGGTTGTATAGTGACAGAAACGTAATATTAAATGAGAAAACAGTAAGTGTGGCTTGTTTTTTCTACTGCGAGCTGATTGGATGTAGTAAAGTTGACGTCTTATTCAGAAAGAGTGGGAAATGAGTTTTAAAAGAGTTATTACAACCTAACAGACACCTCCTGCTCACTATTTTTGTTTGTTGTCAAAACTGACAGTTGGAGGTTGAGGTCTGCTGTGGGACCCAACCAGATTTCTTGAGGCACGGGAAAAAATTTCTGAAAAAAACGCGGTAGCAGTCGGTAACTCTGTAATTTGAACGAGAGCGAGCAGTCTAACAATATAGCGCTCCCAAGTCCCGACGTTATTTGGGAACAGCATATCTGTGATTTCCTCATTCTTATTGAGCACCGATACAGCCAGTGCTCACGACTGTTTCACATGCTGAACGCATAGACCATCTGCACAACAATCCTCAGACCGAGCTTTACCAACATTGGAGAGCAAAGTGAAGATGCTCTGTCCTCCAGCTGGCTTTAGAAAATGTTCAGTTTACTGTTCGGAAACCTATATCACGCAAGTCTGATATATGGGAGTCTTTTTCAAGCCTCATAGACAAAAATTTTGCGTGATAATACCTCAAAGTTCAAAGTTTTGCACTAAAGCAGTCAAAAGACTGGAACCTTAGGTTTAATCCTTTACTACCCCACCAAGAAAAAAATATCTGGATTGGCTTTCTTAACTCCTAATGTCGCTAGTTAACACACGCAATGCATTTTTTTTTCAACACATCCCATCATTTCTAAAATATCAGCCTCTACCAAATTGTTGATATGTCGGTTTATGGTAAAATTACCAGACTTAATACATATACTATGAAAAATCTAAAAATATAAAGTGTCTTTTTTTAAGTATGCCATAAAATATTTTTTAAAAAATCATTTAACGTTTTGTTGAATCAAAATCAATTGTAGTTGTGCAACAGGAGAAAGAGTTGTTTAATTTTTTTTTCTTTTAAACCAACAGGTGAGATGCAGTCAAAGGGTTAAGGTGGCACTCATGTCTCATTGCAAAGAAGCAAACAAAACTGACATTTAGTCTACAATCCTTGTACAACATAGTTTTATCTGTTATCTCTCTCTTTTGATAGTACCCAATTTAAACGTGAGGTTGTGGAAACCAGATCTAAATTTAGCGGGAACGATCGAGTCAGGTCGGGATGAGTAGAAAACGGGGTGGGGCAGGTAACAGGTAAACAGAAGGTTGAATATATGGCAGAAGCGGTCAGGTGCGAAATGAAACCTTGCAAAAGTGGGACAGATTTTTTAGTCTCACGCAGATCTCTAGTTGGAGAGGCGGGGTCAAGTATGTTAGTCACGCTCAATGCCCAAGACATATATAGTCTGACAGTTTAACTAAAATAAAAAACAGGAAGTACACTTTCAGATTTCAATTACTAATTTCAAAGACAAACTTTTTTTTTTCTTAATGACACGCACAGATGAATTGTTCACCACAAAACTAGTAATGTGAGCTAACAAATTATATATTGGTTGATTTCATTTGTACTTTAAAGCAGGGAATGATTGTACCCAACCTTACAGAATAAATAGCACTGTATCTTTTAGTAGAAACCTCAGATTTTTATTTGTTTATTATTGCAGATTTGCACTTTACAATATCCACGCTGAAATGATATACTGTATTGTGCAGCCCTGCTCTTTAGACCAGGTCTCTGATAGTGATTACATAAAAATCGAGTAGAAGAAAAATACCAGTACACACATACTTCAATCTGTCGTCAATGTCCTTGACAAGTCAATAGAGCCGGAATGTTCAGTATTCCACTGCTGCTCGTCATGTGTGAGAGTATGCTGAGGTTTTAGTGTGTAGCGGAGCAGAGGAGCACAGGGCCTTTGCCACCCGCCATCCCATTACCTCAGCCTGCTCCGGCAAGGCTTTAACCTTGGCAGGCAGGCTGGAGGAGAGAGGGTAATTCTAACCTTAAAAACCTGCTGATTAAAGCTAGTTTTGTGGAATTCGATTCCACTTAATGCCTTTGGCCCCGAGCCCAGAGGCCTGGCATTAACATCAACAGACACTGTGTCTTCTGCCCGAGAGACGTGCTCAGGCGAACACACACACACACACACACATTTGTTGTACTGTCACAGGCATGGTTTTGAGTAGTACACACACTATTCCTTCTCCTTATCTCCCTCTCTCTCTATCTCTCTTTCTCTAGTGTGTATGTATGTGTGTGCAGTGATATTGGACGGCCTTAGTTGTACAATATTTCCTCTGTGTTATTGTTGTGTTTGTGCTATTGATGTATGGCTGTGTTTACTTGTCCAGCTCGAGTAATTAATTCCCCCTTTCAGCATCTGTGTATAAACTGTTTTTGTCTGTTTACAATGCACAAGGTATTTTTAGAAGCAAAATTACCAAGAGGCTTTCTTTTTGTGCAAGCTGTTTTGTTTGGTGGCAATCATGGTCCGCTTGCCTTCATTCACTTCCTCACAATTGGAGTTTGAGTATAGCGACTCCAGAGGTGTTGGTGGAAACTCAGTGAAATGATACTGTTAACATGATACTAGCAGACTCGATAGACTCTCTTCTGATCTGTGACACATAAAAATGAATGCTGATACTGTGGTCAAGATAATGCTGAACGAGCTATTCTCTACTGTAACATTAATGTGACATAAAGGACTATTTCAAACTATTGTCACCAGCAGTACACACTTTCAACCTCTTCCTAATCAAACACACCTGAATGAACTCATCAGAACATTAGAAGAGACTCCAAAACCTGAGATGAAGTTTAATATTAAACTAATTTCAAAAGAAGCATGTGCTCATGATTGACCCAGCGGGCCAACATTAGCTAATCATGATCCTCCAATCAAAGGATCCCAAGTCACTATATATATCCTCATTTTTTTCTACTACAGTATCTTCGTCTGGAAGAAAACCCCCCTCCCCCCTTTATCCAGAATGGGCGACACAGTGGCCCAGTGACTAGCACTGTTGCCTCACAGCAATAATACCAATCAGGGCTCGAAATTAACATTTTTACTTGGTAGCACCGGTGCTCCCAACTTCAAATATTTAGGAGCACCAAAAAAATTTTAGGAGCACCAGAAAAAATTTAGGAGCACCCACCAAAAATGAATGAGCACAGCTGCAAATTGTTTTTTAAGGGATTTATTGTATTTTAAAACAACATTAATAGGACTGACAAAAACCAGAAACAACTATCTAACTAATGCTGCGAAGACATTGATATTTGTGTGCAATAATTCCAAAGTGAATGTCAAATAATTAGGCCATAGAATATTAATGATGATAAAAAATGACAATAATAGTAACAATGAATTCCATTTCTCATTATGATACTGCCTTGAATGTGCATGAATGTAGGTTATCTGCTATAAAAAGTCTGTCACTTTATGAAAAATAATTGTATAGTTTGCATCAAACAAAAATAAAGCATTGCAGTAATAAATATTTATTTTGTACTGCTGTTTTTATATGTATGTCAATTTAATAAATAATATTTCTGCTACAAAACAAACAAAAGATTATAATAAATCATTCAATTCAATGATGAAAGCTGCAAAGCAGTCATCAGTAAATAAATAAAAAAAATAATATACACCTCAAAAAAGAATAGACAAAAGAAAGTAAGTAAAGTCTCACTTCTATCACTCTTTAAAAGTTTTGGTTTCAGTTTGTGTCAATTTAAAGGTTCAGTCTGAGATAATCTTCATTTTTCTGTGTTAGTGGAAAAGCTGGCGAGTCAGCCGACCCAATTTATGAGCAGGCAGAGCAGGATTCTTGCGCTAACCATCAGCGCAACACCGGTCTTTGTTATGAGCCGCAGTTTCAGTGTAAACTTAGTAAAGGCGAGCTTCTGTGGCGATAATATGTACTGTATTAGATTTGACTTTTAGCGGACATTTGCGCTGAACACGCAGTGAATGCAACGCATGGAGATTCGGGCACCTTCTCCAAGAAGCGCGTACTCGATTGATCTCAGCTGGCGGATCATTATTCACCACGTGACGTGTCATGATTGCTTTCATCTGCGCCTCAACTTTAGGTGGGGTTTGCAAACCTGTGTGCTTTAAGTTTTTACTCTTCATCCGTTTGCATTTCTCGTGGTCATAAAAGCTCCTTCCCTGTCATCTGACAGCGGAATACCTTGAGTGAATGACAGCTAATATGAACTAATATAGCGGCAGGGAAGAGCGATTCAGCACATTTTTACAAAAAATCAAAACAGGTCGCACTACAACCATTATCTGCAGTCGCACTAATGCTCCCAGATATATTATGAGGTCGCATAGATTAATTTTCCGGCGCATATGCGACCAAAATGGTCGCAATTTCGAGCCCTGCCAATGGCGTCGGGTCCTTTCTGGGCCATCTGGTATTTCTATGTGGAGTTTGCTTGTTCTCCCGGTGTCCATGTGGGTTTCCCCTGGGTTTCTTGGTTTCCTCCCACTGTTCAAATATGCTCTATATTACAGATAAAACAAGCCAAATGTTTTTCTAATGTCTTACTCTCAGGAAGTTCACCTTAGCCTCGGCAGAAGGGTAGTTTTGAGATATACCTGAGCTCAATCTCCCCTCGCCCTGCGAAAGGAGGGAGCCCTGGGCCCAAGGATACCGTAAGCTCAGGGCTCTCTCTCAGGACAGCATGACAAACAAGCTATGTATACATCATGAGCTAAATGTGAATTCTTGAAATGAATGGGTCAGATAAGGAAGACATCCAAAATATATACGGTGTGCCTCCAGGAACAGGGTTGGGAAAACTGCTCTACAGTATATAGTGTCAAATACACTTAATAATGCTTTATATTGTATAATCAAACAGTTTATTAAATAGCTCATTATGTGTAAGATGCAATATTCAGAACAGTTTTAACTGTAAATACCAAAACATAAATAAAAAAATAAAATGAAACATGATTAAGAAAATAAAATGATGTGTTAATCAAATCTGAAAGCTAAAACAGACTATCTACTGTATAAAAAAAGTGTATATCCATATTCTACATAGCCCCTTTATAAATAAGTACATGCCAGATTTAGTAAACAGGGCAAATTAGCTTTAAAGTGCAATCTAATAACAGCTCAGATGGGAGAGGAAAGTTTTTTATATGATCTACTGACAATGCGTGAATTAAAGAACACAGATGCTGCATCACATTTTTATAATGTGTAACTCAGCTCATAAAACAGCACAAATTAGGTAGCAAATAATAAGAAGGGCTGATGTTGATAAGGTGCATGTAATCTTCTAACAACACTGGCCCAAAATGTGTCTCTGGTGCAAAAAGACATTCTTTTTTAGGCAACATTAAATAACGTCACAAATTTCAGTAATCCGACCAACAGTGTCTGGCTACAGCTTCAGCTTGCATGTGCACCTGGTCTGCAGCCAGAGCCTTCAAACTGATTAAAACTGTCAAGGTCAGTGGGTGGGGAAAAGATGAGGACTCAGTTGCAATGACAAAAACATGGGTTTATCAACTATAAAAGAAAGCAAAAAGTAACAAAAACTACCCAGAGGGGGACAAACATTAACAAAAGACAAAAACAAACTTGGACTTGGCTGGCAGGGATGGACACGACTGGACACAGCTAAAAGAAAACAACACTCAACACTGGAAACACAGACGACGAACTGGCAAAGGACAGCAGACATGAGGAGACTATAAAGGAGAAATAATTAAGAAACAAACAGGTGAACATAATATACTAATAATGGGTTAACAATGAGGGTGGGACTAGACAATAAACAGGAGACCACTTAACACAAAGAAACAAAAGCCATGTGCTCACATAAAAAGGGACTAGAACATGCAACCAATGAGAGAACTAATTAACTGCGTGTTCACATGAAACATGGCAGCCACAATGTAAACACTGGGCCACATGCTTTATCAACACCAACAAAACGCAAGACACAAGTACACGATAAATTAAAACAAAGTGCATGTTTTATCCCAGCACCAACCAAAACCAACTAGACTGAGATGCAGAGAATGAAACTGCATGCTGCAGACAAAACAAACACAAACACCAGGATGAAAGCGCGCAACCCAAGCATGCCTGGCCAAGACAGCGCTCATACAAAGACGACAGACAGGAAATATGAATGCTCAACCTGAGAAAACTCAAGCCAAGCACCACATACAAGGCAAGACAGGACTAATGTCTGGACTCTGCCCCAAAACAAGAATTAACAAGACTGAAGTGGCTGAGTCCCGAAAACAACCTTAAAAACTTAGTGAATTAGGTTGTGTTATTCATTTAAATACTCCCGTTCCAAATATTTTACTCTTTTAAGAACTCTCAAAAATGCATTTTGGTTAAGGTCAGATGCAAAATTCACCGTGTCTATGACTTTTCAGCACTAATGTTTAAATTCATTGCTTTAGTAAATCCTAAAATAATACTTTTCAATTCGGAAGAGGGTTTCTGCTTGGTAATTTTGTAAATAGACATTTCAGACATGTGACTTACTGACATTTGTACTTAATATGAATTTATTAGGATGCATAACTTAAATGATTGGATAAAACTCTTTGGAATGGCAATATTAAAATAATATTGCCATTCCAAAGAGTTTTACCCAAACATTTCAGTTACGCATTGAACTGTGTGTCGTGTTTTTAAGAAATAGTGTCCGGCAAATGTCCTTGCAGGAAATAATTACTACCTTTGTCAGTTTTCTATACATCTCTTCCTTACAGTGCAGAACCACACTTTGAGGTGCAGATATTTTGGAGGTTATCAGCAGTGTGCAAAGGAAGTAGGTTTGATTGGATGTGTGGCAGCTGCAATGACAGCCAGTTACTGTTTTAACTAGCCACATGGGTTCAGCAAGTCTGGGAACTCGTTTTCCATTGAAAGAGGCTGAATTTCTTGCAGGACAGGAGACAGGAAACATATTTGTGTCTTTGCCTCAGGCTCAGTCCACAGCCCTCGAGCAGGTCTACTTAAAGGTGTCTGATTTTTAATACAGGAACTTGATCTTCTTAATGAAATAGTGACTCTGCAATAGATACGATAGCAGGAGATTTCATAAGCAGAACATACTTGTGTTACATGTATGCGCATAGTTATCCAGGTCTCTTCAGTATTCCTGAAAGAAGAGTAAGGCATGACAAATGTACATGCTCAAGTGATTGGTAATAGATTTGTCTTGATTATCTACAAGGTCTCGGCTCACTATATCACTCTACGAGGCAATTCATCAAGTTGTCGCCAATGCGCGCTCAAATTGTATGATTGAGTATTCCCAACTGCATTCACTGTCTGATAAATTATTCCTTGTGTAGTGAATGCTAAGACAAAACTCTATCAAGGTTAGCATTGAGGTTTGCTATAGCTGCTACAGCCTGTGGGACTAGACCAAAATATTGAGCGGTGTCCCATAGAGGCTTATGGGCCTCAATCAAGAGTGGGCTCTTTATATAATTTGAGTCAAATGAAAATGATGTATAGAACAGAGTATGTTTAACAAGGCAAAGCACTACAACATTTTCTTCTTCTTCTTCTTGTAGATGCTAATCAATTCTGAGAGACTTGTGTGAATAAGATATCAAAAAATGTGCATTTAGGATTGTATAACTCTATCTACGTCCGTCTGTAGATTTCAATTACAATCTCCAAAAGTCAAAATGAGATTTTTCTCAGTGAGAAGTTTCTACTTCAGTAGTACTTACAGTATATGCACTAACCTTTGCAGATTTATATATTTTAGACCAGAGATGCCCAAACTAGGCCCGCAAGCCAAAGCTGGCCCTTGGTAACCTTTTTTTTTTCCATCATCTCATCTGAGAAGAGAGGGAGAATGATGGAGATGGTTTAAAGATTGTAAATTCAAATATATAAGCTTTATGTTTTTTTTTTCTTTTATTGTTCAGCTACAAAAAAAGCTAACTGAAAGTAAATGTTTCAGTTTAAATGCTGTAATTTAGTTTAAAATGTACATGCTGTCACCAGACAAATAGAGAAAAATGCAGAGACTTTAGTGAGGGAATCAAGGCACATGCAGATATGGCTTGATTAGTGTATTCAGCATTATTGTGTTTTAAATGTGATTGTTTATGTTTTAATTGCAATAAGTTATAATTTAAAATGTTATTCTGCATTAGTTTACAGTAATGCTTTCTATTTTTTTTTAAATATTATGAAATAAATTAGGAAATTACCCATGGCAACTTTAATGTAAAATAGTTTGGTATATATATCTTTGGCCCATGGCTCTCGGTGATATTTGGTTTTTGACCCTTCATATGAAAAAGTTTGTGCACCCCTCTTTTAGACAGTCTATTTTATAGAAACTGTTGGGGAAAAGGAATTACAAAGGAATTTTTTTAAACATATTTTGTCCCCTTTTCTTTTCATTAAACAATTGTATTTGTATTGCATAAAGGTGATATATTAACCAAACTTTTTCTCAAGTGTGATAAGTTTTACATACTATTAAAGCATTTTTGCAGAAGTAGGTAAAGCTTGTCTAAAATTAACTTGAGCTTTTCAGTGAAACATCCTGTGAGCACAGAATTTGCAGTTGAGAAGTTTTGTGCTTTTAATGTTGTGCAGAGAATTTGTAGAAAAAGAGGACGTATGTATGAGTGCGGCCAATCGAGCACTGGAGAATGATTGACAAGCGACATACTGTATTTCACTAAATTCCACCTGTGTAATATCAGCTGCCTATATAAGTTGAAGTCAGGAAATGAAAACTGTGCACACCTCCTGAATGTAACTGTAGCACTGTATTGAAGACATTCGAATTCTGTTAATCGAATTATTCATTTGCATTCAATAAATTACTAAGAATTGCGACATTGAAGAAAAACCTCTCCTGACCTTTTTTATTAAACACGCATGGAATTAATTAAATATTACAACAAAGTTGTTTTTAATATATTATTTAGCTGCATTTACACCGGTTTGTCCCTGAAATAGTTTTTTTTTATTGTTTTTTAATAGTCTTAAAAAAATATCCACATCCTTTATTGAATAAAAATTTTACTTATATTTCAATTTTATGTTCTATAATATATGCAAATCAGTGTATGAATAATAAGAACATATCATTTAGACCGTATCATAACTAAATCATAACAGTATCATAATCATTAAATACAAATCACATTTTACTTATGTGTTTTACCTTAACATGAAACATCAATGAGCATATCTTTCTCCATCCGCTTCTACGCTAATCTCATTGTGAGCATCAGTATCACAACTGTCCATATTGTCACATCATAAACTGGCAAATTGGCAACATACATTAGATGCCATGGTCTGATTAAGAGTGTCTTCACACTTCATTATGGCCTAATGAGACTGTCTCACATTTTCGGCAGGTTGGGCACCTTGCCTTCATCGCCTGCTCGCCTGCCTTGATTGATGGGTCTGCGTAACGCCTTCTATGAAGATGTGCACAAGTGGCATGTCCCAATCACAGTGCAACTATCTGTTCAGCCGAACATTATCTGTTCTCTTCCTCTTTTGTCTTACAGAAAAAAAACTCAGATATTTGAATAAATCTTTATGCAAATTTATAAGCAGTGTGCCTGTAAACAAAATTATGTTAAGGAGGTTTCATGTTGAACTTTGAGGAGGAGCCAATTGCTATGCTTGGCAAAGTTTGCAAGATCTGTGGTATTAAATGAGTCTGAAATTTTCATCCCAAATTTTCTCATTTTAAAAGATAAATTAGTCCTCACCTTGTGACAATCACATTCACAAAATACCTTTTGGACACAATTTCCCAGCAAACAATTTTGTGTTTAATAGACAACTAATAGACATCTAGATGTAAACAGCCAGGCTAAAACAAGGCTAAACTTGGGCTGTAAATAAAAATCTAATAGACATCTAAGAATAGCTCAAAACTAGACTAATCGTCAGATTAGACAAATGTTATATGTGTAGTCATTTATTTCTGTTTATTTGATGACTAGTTTGGTTTTAGCCTATTCTTAGACGTCTATTAGATATTCACTGACAGCCCAAATTTAGCCTTTTTTTTAGCCAAGATGACTATGTTTAGACATCAGTTAGACACTGGGTTTATCTATCTATAAGACAAATGCTTGCTGGGTTTTGTTCATCAAAAGCATTTTTTGGATCAGGTAATTTTTTCTGCTTTTTTGCTTTTGTTATGGGTGTTTTGACAATTCACAGCTGCTGTACAACAAAAAACAATATCTACAATGGTGTCTGAATAAGTTTAATAAGTTAGAATAAGTTCTTGCAACACAGAGCATTTTATGACAACCGAAGTGCAGCAAAAAAAAAACTGATTTCATCTGATGGTTGAGAATCACAGCTGTAGCATATGGTAGGCTTGGTACAATGCCTGGTGCAGACATTTGGTCTATACCTGTCTACCCTCTTGTTTTTCCTGGGATTCTCTCGTATTTTACAATGGTATCCCGCTATCATGAAGTCATGAAGCTATCATAAAGTTATTTTCCCGTATTTCACCATAATTTTTAATCTTTCTCTGAAGGGTGGCAAAAACATCAAAGAGCCGATTCTCCCAATACTGTATGCAAACTTATACCGCTAAACCAGCAGGGGACACCGCTTGCTCTTAAATGTGAATCTGTTCTATGCTTTCATTTTTTTTTTAAATTAATATAATTATTAATTATTAATATTGGGGTTCCCTTTCTTTCCATTACAGGCGCTGTTGCCTCTCCTATGCATTCCTCAAAACAGTCAGTTCATGTAGTGGTGCGTGACTGTCAGACGCGCTGCATAGTGACAGATAGTTACTGTTGTTTATCGGATTCTGTACCCGTGATTTGAAACAGTGTGAAAGTGGACACTCTGGGTTTTGCCTGTGTGTTTGGACAGACATATAAACATAACAACTACAACAACATCTAAACATGTCGATCTTTGTGGGGTTTCTTTTAAACACAACAAATTTAGTCTTAAATGAGCATAAAAAGTTAGGAAAGCAATTAAATGCTTTCATTATAGATCTGTGCATTATTAAAGCGACACTTCTGTTATTTCATGTAATCTAATAAAAAAAATCTAAATAACAGATTCATTCGCTGCTCTATAATCAGAATGTATTAATTATACAGTGAAGAAACGTTTAATGAGAATTGATAACTTGATTCAATTTCTTTATAATAGCTATTAATTTAATTAGGCCAAACTGTTTGGTATTTGCAGCTTTTTCTAATGTACACTATGTATTCTGTCCTTTGTCAATAATATGAATTAAACTATAAGAAAATAGGAAAAAAATAATAAAAATATATTACTGACTGTACAATGAAACATCTTTGATGTCCCTTATTTTCCCATCCTAGTGGTGACAGGTATGATTTGGTCTGTGCGTGAGACTGTGTGCTTTGAGTGAGTCTGTACCTCTGACATACCGCCAGACTCTCAGTTCATTTAATTTATTGGACACAATTTTTCTTTTTTGAAAAAAGATGAGAATTTTATTATTAATACAAACTCAGCATGTAAGGTTTCCGTGCATGACATTTTTTTTAGAAAAAACAAAAGAAACATGCAAAAAAGTGGTGCAGTTTAAAAAAAACACTGCACAGAGGTAATCACTCAAACAAATAATTAATAACAGCATGATTTACACCTTGAGATAAATTGACTTCACTATTTTTCTCCTCAATGCCCTATCTTGCCACTAAATCTCATTTATGGCCCAAGTTACTCTGTTTTAAATGTAGACTGAGAACAGTTTTGGTGAATAATTTGTAGTCTTGCCGTTGTTTCAAATGATGAGTAAGTCAGATTGAGAAATGGAGAGAAGTCCTGCGTGATTGTGGGAATATAATTATGCCTTAATTGCTTGCCATTTGATGTGCTGTCATTTGTCACAGCCCACAGACAGAAAATAATGGCTTCTGTCATTGTCGGTTTGTCACATTGCCACGCAGCCTTGAGAGAGAATCAGCAAAGAGCTGAATGATATTTGTCCTGAATTACTGATAAGCATTTAAAGTTTTCTCATTTGCTTTTGTTGTGTGTATTATAGCACCAAATGATTTGGAGGATGCAAGATGGTCAGTCTGTCTGTTCTTTAGAGCTTTTGTGTGTGAATGTATTTTACAATTTACATATATGCCCTGTTCAGTAACTTAATGAGCGAAGCCCAATAAACAGAGGCTGCCTGGGGCTAATTTATTCACCCTCCAGTCCGCACAGTGGGAAGAATAGTAATAAAAATGTATAGCAGACATTTTCAACACAAATGTAATACAGAGTTGTATCCTATAGGATGTCATTATTGTGTTTATTGCTAATATAACTTTAGCTTAGCAGCATGATAACAGCAAAATATAGTTAAGTAAAATCTCACTAAAAATGTAGGACTTTTTGGCTTTTATGCATAAATAGAGTGCTATTAGACATTAAGACAAAACATTCAGACAGAAACTACACTTCAGACACCCTTCACTATCAAGTCCCCACAATAGAAAGAATAGAAATAAAAATGAATGTTGGGAATATTCAACAAAAATGTAATGTTGTACCCTATATCACATAAGATCTGATTTATAGTGTTTATTGCTAAAATAACTTTAGCTTAGAAGCATGCCAGCAGCAAAATCTATTCAAGCCAAGTCTAAAATAAGCCGCATTTAATGTTAACTGACTAGAAAGCAAATGTATTTAAATTTTTAACAAAAAAATATAATGCAGAGTTGTGTTCTATATCATATATGATCATATTTTTGTGTTTATAGCTAAAGTTACTGTAGTTTAGCAGTATGCTAACAGCAAAATCTTGTCATGTCAAGCCTCAAAATAAGCCACATTTGAAGTTAACTGACTTGAAAGCAACTGTAAAGCAGACATATTTAACGAAAAAGTACTACAAAGTTGTATCCTACATCATATAGAATTATATTTTTGTGTTTATAGCTAATATTACTTTAGCTTAGAAGCATGCTAACACCCAAATCGGGTCAAGTCTCAAAATAAGCCACATTTGAAGTTGATGACTGGGAACAAAATGTATAGCAGACATATTTAACAAAAAAATGTAATACAGTTGTCCTATATTCATATTTTGTGTTTATGGCTAATATTACTTTAGGTTTACAGCATGCTAAATCTATTCAAATCAAGTCTCAAAATAACCTACATTTAACGTTACTGACTGGAAAGCAAATGTATAGCAGAAATACTTACCACAAAATGTAATGCAGAGTAATGCAAAAAAAACCAAAAAAAAAAACCAGCTTAAACCATCCTAAGCTGGTTGGCTGGTTTCAGCTGGTTGACCATAAGCCTGGATTAAGCTGGACATAGCTGGTTTTGGCTGGTCATCTCCCAGCCTGACCAGCTAAGACCAGGCTGGAAATGGCCGGAAACCAGCTTGGAAGTGGCCAAAACCACTTCTAAAACCACCATGGTTGACCAGCTAAAGCCAGCCAACCAGCCTAGGCTGGTTTAAGCTGTTTTTTTTTTTAGTAGGGATATCATAGTCATATAGTATCATATTTTTAGCAACATGCTAATAGCAAAATCTAGTCAAGTCAAGCCTCAAAATAAGTCACATTTGAAGTTAACTGACTGGAAAGCAAATGAATAGCAGAAACATTTAACCAAAAAATGTAATACAAAAGATATCCTAAATAATATAGAATCATATTTTTGTGTTTATAGCTAATATTACGTTAGCTTAGCAGCATGCTAACACCCAAATCTATTCAAGTCAAGTCTCAAAATAAGTCACATTTGAGGTTTACTGACTGGAAAGCAGCTGCCTGTGTAGCTCACTAGGTCCGTTTTTTGTACCAGAGCTCCACTGTAGTGTGTGTGTAAGCCCTGACAGTGTGCAAACAGCATATGTGTAGCCGATGGACGGTTTACATTGATTCCCGTATCAGCTCTGACAGGTGCTACAGTCTTACACGGCCCAGGCGTCTTGTTTATGGCTGCTGAACACTTTGTGTATTTCTTAAATTGAGTAAACAGAAGCTGCCTGGGGCTAATTTATTCACTCTCCAGTCCGCACAGTGGGATGAACAGTAAGGAACCGCACACACACACACACACACACACACACCTGTCAATAGAGAAGAACAGACGCTCAGAGCGCTTGGCCTGCTACATATAGCCGACATCCACATACAGACATTATTTGTCAGACGGAGATGGAGAAATGTGTTCTTGTACTTTGGGATTCAGAGCGGCATGGAAGCTCCATGTAGAAAAGCAGTGGCATTTGATGGACTTTTAAAATGAAGAGACTTCTCCCGTCGCCCACTTGGAGAAAACGCCCCGGTAGAAAGCTGAGATCTCCTCTGTCGCTATCTCACTTTCTGTCTCTCCACAGAGGAAGGATGACAGTACAGGATTAGCAGAGGAGTAAGCTGAATCCTGTGAGAGACCCTGAGCGCTCTGAGCGGAGCGGTTTGTTTGCTCATGAGTATCTGAGTGCATTGACATGGCCAGGGAATCTGTGTTAGGACAAAGACACACTTGCTTGTTTGTTTTATGTTGCTGCTGGTGATAGAGAAAAAAAAATAGAGTGAAAGACTCTGTGTTTTGAATGGAATTATGTCATGCTGCTAAATGAGTACTGCTTTATACAATGTATTTGTACCTCCAGTGTACTACATTGCATATTTGATGTAGCCACAGCCATATCACCCTGCAGCCCAAGACTGGTGACTCACTTTAAGCAGGGCTGAGCCTGGTCAGTACCTGGATGGGAGACCACATGGGAAAACTAGGTTGCTGTTGGAAGTCATGTTAGTGAGGCCAGCAGGGGGCGCTCAACCTGTGGTCTTTGTAAGTCCTAATCCCCCAGTAAAGTAAAATTCAGAACATAGTTTGTGCGGGATCCTAATTTTACCAACCGCCCTCCTCCCCCGCCCGCTGTTCACTTTCTCTTTCTTCCGAGACTCCCTAACCCTTTTCACTTTTATCCGCAATAACCCCAACACCCCCCTCCCCCCGCTTCACTTTCGTCTGCGACACCCTTTCGCCATCCAATGCCCCGCCATCTATTCCCCCCACAAATTCCCTGTATTAGCTGTTATTTATCATGACCTCCCAATCACCGAATTGGCTATATCACTGTCTCTCCACCCCACCAATAGCTGGTGTGTGGTGCGCACTGTGGCTGCCATCGCATCATCCTAGTGGATGCTACACACTGGTGGTGGTGTGGAGGGACCCCCTCATGATTGTGAAGCGTTATATGACCATTCACAATAAATACACTATACAAATACACATTACGTTACATTACTTTGATTTCGGCAAGCGCCTAGAAGTTCAAAAAAGGTAGAGCACAAAAACTGTTGCTAGCATGTTAGCACTATCAATTTTTTTTTTTCAAAAGTGTTTTATGCTCACAAATATTTGTGCAAAGATACTGTAAAACAGTTATGCTGGGAATAATTGCTTTAAATTTTAATTTGTGATTCAAAACTGAATTTTCAGCTTCATTTCTTGTTATAACTTCAAAATTGCCAATTAATTCAATGTTGGAAAACTAACTAAAAGAAAGAAAGAAAGAAAGAAAGAAAGAAAGAAAGAAAGAAAGAAAGGAAGAAAGGAAGAAAGAAAGATACAATTATAAAATTATTGTTGTTAATTTGACAATTAAAATTAAAATGCCAGTTATATTCAAACTGTCAAACAGTGTTAAGGTACAGGGTTTTAAAAAAATCAAATGTAAAATAACACAGCAAAAGCCTGTACTGTATTAATAATTCAGGATTTTTTTCCCTTATTAAAGTTACAAATAGTGAACTTTCTGGAGCCTGAATACTTTGAACTCTGTCAGGCCTTAAAAACATGAGCAAATGATAAACCGTCACTACATTATGGTTCAATTCTGCAAAAACGACACAACTCTCATATATTCTGAAGATTAAAGTAGCTCCTGGTTATCTCCAACCAAAATTCAACATTGCATTCCTTGCGATGAGACTATGTGCAAGTTATATTTTGAGTAAAATAAGTTATGATTAAAATGTTTTTTTATTTTTTTACAGTTTTACACTTATTTACATTGTATGCTTTTAGTCAAGGAAGATGTTATATTAGGATTAATGTTGATATATTATATGCTGCAGAATGTTTATGTAGAAATATTTTTTTTTTCAGCTAAAGAAAAATACTAGTATTATAGTGTTAACTACTTTAAAATTGTGCAATATATCTGTCAATCAGATTCATTCATTCAATTGTTTTCCTTCGACTTAGTCCCTTTATTCATCAGAGGTCGCCACAGCAGTGATACTAGGAAACACCTATATACACTCATTCACAAACATATATTGTGGCCAGTTTAGTTCACCCAAGTCACCCATAGCGCATGTCTTTGGACTGTGGGAGAAACCAGAGCCCTCGGAGGAAACCCACGCGAACACATGAGATCATGCAAACTCCACATAGAAATGTTAACTGACCCAGCTGGGGCTTGAACAAGCAACCTTGCTGTGAGGTGACAGTGCTAACTAGTGAGCCACCTTGTCACCAGCAAACAGATTCAATGATTAAAAAAATGCAAATGTGACCATTCATTACATGAAAAGTGCTTTGCTTTGTAGGATGCACTAACAATTTATCAGTTCTGTGTTGTACTGATTATTTTGGTAAATGTAAGCTTACCAAAGGGATTCTGTGCACATATATTGACAAACTATGGAAAAACATACACAAGGTAATAAATTCTGTATTCATATTTAAGGTCAATATGAGCTCATTGTGTGGTATGTTAATACCGATGATACAACCTTTAGTATAAACTATATATCCTCAAAATAGAAAGACTAGTGTGCAGGTATGCCATGCCAAACATATCGACTATGTTTTTGATTTAATGTTTACTCAAGAATCATTGCACTATATAAAAATATATGATTTCATAGACACAACCCTGCAAACCATAGGAGAACGAGTTCTTCCTGCTGAGACTTGTTTTTTTTTTTTCAATCTTTGATCCTTTTCCTATCTATGTATACTACTGTCTGTTCCATGTTAGGTATTGCCAGGCCTCTGATCTTCTGTAGAGCTCTTGCAAAGGTATTGGAGAATGGTATAGAAAGACCTGCCTTGGATTGAACTATAATTTTCATTTGCACACTTTGTGATTTTAACTTTGGTATAGATTCAGACAAACAATTTTGGACACAGTCTTAATCGTATTCCACATTAGCTTGTCATTGTAGTATAACAGTGCCCTTAACCTTCCTATAGAACTTCAAAAAATCCATTATTTCATAGTGCGTGGTTTGTGTGTATGTGTGTGTGTGTGTGTGTGTGTGTGTGTGTTTGTGTTTTTATCTTCAGGCATGTGTGTACATGTGTGCATACCTCCATTCAGATATGTGTGTGCGTGTGTGTGTGAATGCACCAAGACTGCTTTGTTTTCCAATTCTCCACAGGTAAATAAATATTCCCCGTGTGCATTGTAGAGGAGCCGTAACCATAGAAATGGATATTTGATTTATTCCAGAAAGAACCAAGCTCTTTGGGTTGAGTGCTTGCAAACAATATGTTTGGGCAGAAATCCGGCACCCAGCAACAGCACAGCATCACAGATGTCTTCTGAAAATCACATGACCCATTTCAGCCCTGGCAGACCTCTGAGTGTTCTGTCCATTCTCTGGCCACACGAGCAAGAGTTGACCCCTCAACCTGTACGGGTCACTGATGCCAACAGTGTTTGTGGGGAACTTAAAGTGGGATTTTTGCATGATATTGGCAATAAAATGTAAAAAATATAGTCAGGAGATGTGAGGCTTTCAATATCTAGGCCATTACATTAATATTTTTCTGTGTTTGTTAATATTAAACACAATAAAAATAATTCTTATGATTTTATAATGTATATCTTTTTGTATTTTGAGCATAAATGTTCCCCTTTTACTGCAGTAAAGCCCAAAGTGCCTTTTTTTCCAACGATATCTAATTTGTGTTTGTAGCTTACTGAAGTCAAGAACTGTTACCAGTTAAAATTAGGTAGGTGTAAATCCCCAAAAGTGAGTGCTGGCTCACTGGATTATACACTGTTTTAAATACCAAACGAGTAATCACTACCATTAAAAGTGCTGGCTTTTAGTATGAGTATTGTTAGTTTTTAAGATATCTATAAGCTATTGTGTGCCAAAACAATTTCAAAATTCACATTTAGATGATCTAAAACTGATATAAACAAATAAAGCTTGTAGTTTGTCACTTCTGCCTATATAGAGCAAAAAAAACAAACTACAGTTTCTCATCAAATCATAACCAATCATATGCCTTTTAATAAACTTGACCCCCTCCCTTTAAGACGCTGGCAGAATAGTGATAATATAAAAATGCTGTTGACTGTTTTTTTTAAGGGGAGGGGCTACACTATGTCTCACCCTCTTTTCATGTTTTAGTTGAGATTATGTCAAACATCGAATAAAATTGCACTTTTCAAAGCACTTCATGGGACCTTATATCTGTCATGGCTGCATTTGTTTGATCATAAAAAGCTGTGATTATAAGTAAAGGTAAAAGTTTCTTCTAATATATTTTAGTATTCAATCACATGATCCTTAAAAAATCAATCTAATTATTATGAAACGTTTCCTAATATTAAAGCTGAACAGTTGTGGTGCTTAGTATTTCAAAATTGACTACAAATAGAAATGAAACAGAAGCATTTATATGAAATTGAAGGATTTTGTTATAGTACAGTATATAGTTTTTTTTTTTTTTTTTACAAATTAATTCAATACATGACTCATTAATTTATTTAAATGCCAAAAACGTCATGTAAAAATGTTAAAATGTAAAAAGATTAAAATCTAAAAAATGTTTTAGTTGTTTTAGTGTTTAAAGCACATGTAAAGACTCATTTAGACTAAGCATAATATCTAATTGATAAAACAAAATAGTTCTAAACATTAATTCGTTCATTTTCTTTTCTGCTTCATCACTTTATTAATCCGGGGTCGCCACAGTGGAATGAACCGCCAACTTATCCAGCATATGTTTTACGCAGCGTATGCCCTTCCAGCTGCAACCCATCACTTGGAAACCTCCATACACACTCATTCACACTCATACACTACAGACAGTTTAGCCTATTCAATTCACTTTACCTGTACCCCAGTGTCTTTGGACAGTGGGGGAAGCCAGAGCACTCGGAGTAAACCCACACGTACGCGAGAAGAACATGCAAACTCCACACAAAAAATCCCAACTGACCTAGCCGAGGCTCAAACCAGCGCCCTAGTTCTAAACATCATATTATAAAAGAATATATACTACTCCTATGATGATAACACAGAAGAACAATATCATTAGAGGAGTTTTTTTTACCCCATCTGAACATTGACAGCCAATCAGAATCCATCCTACTTTAACAACCTCAAGCAATTAAAGCGACAGCAAGAGAAATGCAGCACACACTTATAATGAATGTTACTGTGCATTGATGTGAACTGTAATAGTGTCATCATTATCTTTATAATTATGCTTTTCTGAAGCTCCGATCATTTTGACATTACAGTTGTGTTTCATTATGTTCTCTACTGACCATGTGTTTCTGTATTTTATCTCTTTCCACAGTGTCTATACGGCTGTTACGTTCACTCCTCCATCATCCCCACCTTCCACCGCAGGTGCTACTGGCTTTTACAGGTAAGACTGCTGGGCACTTTGACACCTGTTGGGAACTCATTTACCTGTTGTTATTTTTCTGAAGTCGTAATATTTTTTAGCCCTTGTTTTCTTCTTTCGTTCTGAGCTGAGCAGCACACCTTCAAGTATAATTCTGTCTGTAATGGAGACAGGCAATGAGATTAAACATAACCCCTCAGCCCGCTGGAGCCTGAGCTCACCGAATGATCAAAGCTAACCTCAAAACTACAGCCTAATGCAGGCAGAGGTCCAGAGAGGAATTGCATGCAGATGAGGCCTTTAAAGAGCATAGAAGATAGATAGTCGCGGTTTTAGGACACATTAGGGATGGACTTGGAAATTGACATTGAACATTAGTTATGAAACACAATAAATGCTCTTTTTTAATTTAGTACTGCATTTTTCAATTTTATTTCTTTAAAAAAAAGCATGTTTTAAAGGAAAAATAAGTAAGTTTTACTGCTAAAGTTTTAGCTTGATGGCTTAAGATTTAGCTTGATGGTGCCGTGAATCATGGCGGTTGTCATATACACAGGACCATACCTGCCAACACTCCCATTTTTTCCAGGAGTCTCCTGTATTTCAGACCCATCTTTTGTTTTGATCTGTCTTCTGAAAAACTCCTGGATTTTAAATCCCCTCCTCAGCTCAAATCACCGACCTTGGTAGGACTCACCAGGGACCCCAGTCTTCAGTTTCCCCCATCCCCCACTCCCCCAACCAGATTGCGACTTCGCCCCAACCCCATAACCCCCCCCCCCCCCCCCCCTCCCCCCCAAACCTCAAGCCATGAGTGAGCAAAAAAACCCAATTTTTCTAGTTTTAAAGTGCCCACATATGAATCAGTCATGTTACCAGGTGAGCATTAGGACCTGGGGAAAGGTGTTGGCAGAGGCTGTAGCACTACACAATTGACTGTTTAACTTACTGTGGGATATAGTCTAATTTCATGCGGCTGCCAAAGAGAAGCTGCGGTGGGAAGAAACCTTAAAGTATTGCCTGACGTCACACAGGAACGGCGTCTGCTATGGCGTATTGTTATGTACCTGGATTATAAGTGAAAAGAAAGTGAGACAAATATATCTTTTCACTGCTTTCTGAGTGACCGGAATGTCTGATCTGAAAGGATATTATAAAAAAAAAGGGATATCAGACCTCATTTTCAGCTAAATTAAGGAAAATTGCACTATTTAGCTAACGTTATCTTTCCCAAACATATGTTTTAGATGCTATTATCAAAGTCAAGTTAATGGACTGATTCTTTACTATTCTACTGAAATGAAAAAAACGTCCATTTCCTCCTAAGATTTAAGCGCTGTTGAGCACGTTCTTAAAAACCACTCATGTGCAAATGTGTTCACATGCTCAACAGAAATGACAGTAATTGGCCGTGCAGGCCATCAGTTCACTGCACTTCACCAATGTTTACCAAGTGCAAACACAGACAAGCGATCTGCTGATGAATCTTCATGGCTTTAAATCGCTCCAGTGTCCATGTGTTTGCATTCGGTGACGAGCGGTGAACTGATGACCTTCACTGACAATCAGTCATGGCAAATTAGTAGTGTATATGAACGAGCTTAAATGTTATCGAGAAATGGACGTTTTAAAATTTTCAGTATCGTGACAACACTATTACAGACAACACGTGGGCTGCATTGTTTTGTTGCTCACATAGGCAGAAACAGGGAAGTACCCCTATGGTGTTTACCTGGTTCCATGAACTGAAGCCTGGGAGGACATTTATGATTTTCTTAGATGCCTAATATGCTTTTAACTGTTTAAATTAAACTTAACTGAATGATATTAAGTTGATGTTTACATTATATCTGCACTTTGAAATTGTGGCAACAGCTGGATGTTTTGTAGTCCACACCATGTTGTTGCATTGATTACAGTGCTGGTTTTCTTCTTTCGGGTTTCTTCCCACCACAACCTCACTTTCTTTTTTAAATGGCGGTGGTGTGAAATTAGTGTCTCGTACATGGAGTTATTTAGTACTCACGTTCATAGTTCCACTAGCTCGGACTTGATGGCCAAAGGCACTATATTTAGGCTCACTGCCCATTAGGCCATCAATGCAGAGTCTGCCAACATGTCCTGTCCATATCAGAGACGATCACAGTCAACATGCTAGCTAAAGTTTAATATGTGCTTGTTTAGCTCTCTATCCTGTAACATTAACAATAGTAATAATGATTTTTTGCATAACAGCCACTGATTATTGTTAAAAATGCTATTTGTTTTTTAGTGTTTACTGTGACCCAAACTGCTCCAAATCGGAAGAGCAATAATTGTTTTACCATTGACGTTTTACATTCTGTTTAAAATGAGGAAAGTTTCACTTGTGTAGCAACATTTCTATCTTGCCAGAAATATTATTCTAAGTCTGTCCCACGTTTTCTCAGTATCCCCTGAGCTGACTCATGTTCTGCTTCACCGCCGCTTCAGGTGCTCGATTTCTGTCTCCAGGATAGAGCAGGTTGTTCCAGCATGATTTTGTCTTACACATATGGTATCAGTCTCCAGGGCCTGGCAGCACCCTCATCATGTCCCAGCAGTCCCAGATAGACCACATTGAGTGCGTGCACTGACTGTCTGATATAGAGAGCAGTGATCTCCTCATTTTGGCCGAGACAGTCCCAGAAAATATTTGAGAAATGTTTTTTGAGTTTTTTAGCAGTAAATTAACTATGAGGTACACATACTGCTGTAGTGTAAGGATGGCTAAGTCTCTCTGTAATATCAGACCCTGAGAACCTTTATGGAATTCCAGGAGACAAGACCTAAAGAATTGTCAGGCACTAAAACCATAAACTTTCTAATCTGAGAAGATGATCAGCTTGGAAACTAGCTGTTCAGTTGTCTCAGTCACCCACCCTGAGCCCCCTTTCTGCTATCTACTTTACCTTCTCCACCAGAGCAGGTCACCAACACTCCTCCACACAGAATCTCCAAGTTCTCATATGGTGTATCTTATAAATCTTTAATTTTTCCCTTTCGTGTTTAGCATCATTTTAAACAGCTCTGTGTGATTGGTAAAGTGGTATAAATGTCACAGTAACATTTCAGAATTTCCTTTATAGCAGTTGATTTGGGTTTTGACTTTGATAAGATCTTTGCCAGATGCTCCACTATACAGTTCTACCAGGAAGACCAGGGAGACGATTATGATATTGAATTACATTTATTGATGAGTATTATTTGACAAAAGATCATTTAACAAAACAAAGGATTTCTTTGGTGGAGGCCCTGTCCGTAGCTTGATTTGGAAGCTTTTAGATCCAGCTGTGACTGCCTTGGATGAAGGCAGGGGAGCCTTCCCCCTGAACAGGGCCAACCTGGTGGTGGTGGGGAGGATGGTGGGTGAACGTCTGCGTCGGTACCTGCAACCAAATGAATGAAATGAATGGACAGCTTATATATTACTTTTGTTTCTTGGCTGATGGTTGGAACCAACTGTAATGACTGACGTGGCATAACATATTCCTTGTGTCTCGTGGCTTTTGGTTGGAACTGATTGTGATGAGTGCCGTGACATATGGTCTTCCCTATGGAACTACCGCTATAAGCTACATTGAAAATTATTTACACATCAACTCTTGACCAACTCTTGACATCATCTCTTGATAAGGGTTTTTGTGAATCTTTAATTGTCTTGAATTTCTGGCTGTTTGTTCTGAGTTGAGAATTTAAGGGGAAGGTGCAAAAATGTCATTGGGATCTTGTAGCCAGGATACCCTGTTCCAATGAGCTTTTGCATCAGAGACTTATATGCTGCAACGTACTTCATCCATTTCTAACTCTTGGATTTATCTTTGAGTAATTGATGTTGTACATTTCTGAACTGGCATGATACACTTTAATCTGGAAAATAAAGTTTTAAGTTTTGATTCTTTCTGAATTCTCCTGAAATCTTTAATATCCAGTAAATTATATGGAGTCTGTCTAGATTGTGACATGATCTTTTTAGATTTTTAAGGCGCATTTGACTGTACGGAGCTGTGTGGCATGAAGACCTTTTAATTAGCAAGTTGTATGGAAATGACTGAATTAACTACTTTTTGAGTAGAAGTGAGCAGGAAGCAAGTGGACTAATTCGGGTATTAGTTAGCCCTACATCCTCTGAGTAACTTCATTGTCAAAATAGTGTCCATGAGAAGAAACGCAATCCTGGGGTGTGGAACTCTAAGCGGCGTTTGGTCCCAACGTATAACTGTAGAGTATGGGATCAGGTATTAATCAAAAACTCTAAATTGAGTCATAAACGAAGAATGTGATCCGTTTATATAATTAAAAATACAATCTAAATTTGACAGTCGCTTAAAATTGGATTCAGATTAAATTTTGAATTGAAAACAAATAAAAAAAATTCTAATGAAAAACGAAGCAGTTAGCTTTTGACAAGCTAACAAAGCAGCAGTACCAATTAGATATTTGGGGTCGGTATTGTTTTGTCATATGTATTTATGAAAGTAAGTTATATTTTATTCAACAAGGACATATAAAATTTAAATGAAAAAAAAATGTTTAATCTTTTTTTTGTTTTTTTTTAATAAACAAAAGCTGTTTTTTTATCATTCCTTTTATCAAAGCCACAAAAAAGTATGATGATTTCTACAAAGACTAGAGCATCCGCTGCTATAAATTCTGATTTTAATTAGTTGCATTTTAAAGTACATTAAAAATGAATATATTATATTTTACATAGCAGGATTCAACACAAATGATTTTTTCTACTGGCCCGTTCAGATTTGTACTTGCCCTGCCAAAATTTTCACTGGCCCCACCTAAAAAAAAAAAAAAAAACTTAATAGCTATTTCTTAGCCACATTTTTAAAATAATGTGTCAAAAAACAAACAATCTGCTCTGGCGACTCCAGATTAATAAAGGGACTAAGCCGAAAAGAAAATAAATGAATGAATATATATAATGGATATGTACATTGTCACCAAGTATAAATCAAAGAGGTAAGACTTTCTCATGCATAGCCTTATTTCAGTGGTCAAGTTTTGTAACAATCTACAGTATATTTTAAATTAATCAATCTATTAAAAAACATTGGTTAGAATTATGCATTATATGCTTAAATTACAGAGAGAAATAACAGATGAACCAAGAGTAAAGTCAGATCATGAAGCAGATCAATTTTGATCTTTCTTTCGAGCTGTCAGTGCAGAAATGAACAAAACAATAGGCTTAATACAAAAGATTAAAATATGGAAAAATGATCAGATGGTAATTTCTGTCAATTCTCCTAACAGATAAACTGTTAATAATATTTCAGCATGCTTTCACTTTTGTATTTGACATGAAATGCACATTTGCTGGAAGGAATGACATCCCGCCCTAATCATAATTTTCTCTTCATACAGCTGTGTATATGGCTATTACATAAACATAATACACTGTGATATAGCCTGGTTCGTCTGTTCGTTGGATTGTTTTGCTTTCTCACTACAATCAATTCCAGTGTTCGTTTCAATCTAGCCGTGGCCACCTCATTAAAGCGATCTCAAACTGATTGATTTGGCTTTGGTCCAAGTGTGATTGCGGGATTCAAATACGTGAAATGAACTACGCTTACTGGGCAAACAAGACAAGTTCCGAAACAAACGTGTAGGTGTGAAAACACCCCAAGACTGTATTTGCACGCAATTGACAAACAGTCGAAATCAAATTAATTAAGTCACAAGGCAGCATTGGCCGAATCAGGCCGGTAATTATGCTGTCTACTGTCCCGAGCGTTTCGCACGGTGGCCCCGGGCCATCAGGCAGTCCTTATGGTCAAGCCCTGCATAGTAAGTAAGGTTTCAAAATACTTTTGTTTTTGTTGTGTTTTTGATCAATTAAATCCAGGTTGGATGAGCTGCAATAGACCTTTTTCCCGAAAATGATTTATCATGCTGCCCCCAAACTTTTAAGTGATGATGTAAATATAAAAAAAAGCCCAGTTAACCTTTAGGTCAATTTGCATTTTAGTCATCCATTTGATTTTGTCTTTAAGGGTAGGCTTAGCCAAAATATTAAGCTTTTGAAAACAGGACATTTTGTTGTTTAGTGAAAATAGTGTCTATGAGACTTTTTTGTCCCAGAGAGCAGATCCACAAAGGTTACATGACCACCCAGAATGCACATAACCCAATTTGAGCGCAGCAGAGCCTCAAATGATGACACGAAACTGCATTTTCAGGGAATGTGATCACATAGAGGAAGCGAAAAAAAGAGAGAAACATACAGAGAGCAAAGAGACTGTGAGTGTGGCTGCCTTTTTATCCAGTCTCGATCTCCTTTATTGAGAAAAGTCTCAGTAATAAGACAGGGGAGGAGAGGAGGTAATGAGAAAAGAAGCCTATGAGGAATCTCGGCACTCCTACCCTCTAAAATGCTTTTCACTCAGATAGCGCCTCATTCTTCTAGGCATGTCTCGGTGGTATTGCGAGCCTCTGCTCTTCTCGCTCTGCATAACGGCGGAGATCTGCTGAGGGGACGTATTATCGGCGCTTACCCAGAATGCTCGACTCCTCGTTGGCCCTTCTGAAAAGTTCTCACTCACGCAGAATAGACTATCTGGGAAAGGGAATGACTGTTTAGAGATTGGAGGTGTTAAGGGCATATTATCTCTCGCACACACACACACACACACACACACACACACAGCACATACACACATACTCCCGCTGCGACTGTCCCGGTCCCGTACTTGATTGATTTAATCACTCCACGTCTCGTTCTCTTGTTTAGTGCTAATCGAATGTAATTCCTTAGCTCTCCTTCTTCATCAAATCCTGCATTACGGGGCTGAGGTGTGGCAGCCGGGGATGCAGAGCCGGATATCATTATTATATTAATATGGCTGAATGTGAGGCCACACTTCATTTGTCTTCCAGACTGGCAGATCTTTAGAAAGTGGTCAATAGCCTTTACCAAGACCTCTTTATTGTGCGGGAGAAGAGGAGAGCTGTGCTATGTTGGGGAATAAAATGACTCATAAGACAGAATATTGTCCAGATTAATCAAGAAACTGGCAGCAAACCTGCATCCGCCTCCGCCCCCATGTCTCTCTCTCTCTGTTTGTCGCTCTCCCCCGTTTCTGTCTTCCTTTTTTCCTCCTGTGCCTTCTCCCCGTGATTGATGGCAAGGTATGGCTTCTCCACTGAGGATCCGGATGAGTTGGACCATGTAGTATACATCTCACCGTCCCACTTCACATATGTGCTCATTAAAATAAACAAGCATGCTCGTATAGATGGAGGCTCTGTTTTTCCTCTCGTCACTATCTGTCTTACACAACACTAAATTTGGCATTTTGTGGCAGCAGATCAGGAGCTGTCCGTGATCCTGAAAACTTGTTCAACTGTCATTAGTTATTCGGGCACTCCGAAAAGTGCACTTTATCAAAGCTTGTGATGAGCTTTATGTGTTTTGCCTGTTTGCTTACGTGAAAACAATGATTTTGTAGCTGAAAAGTCTGAAAAGCAGCTATAAAGTAGAAATTATTGTGTTCCTGTAGATACTAAACATATAGCCCAGAGCTGTCCGTTATCCTAAAAACTTGTTCAACCTTCCTCAGTTAATCACGCACTCCAAAAAGTGCACTTCATCAAAGCTTTTGATGAAGTGTCTGCTAACACTTAATCAGTGAAATGTGAATTTACTTCACATTAAAACCAACAGTGGAGACTCATCGTACAACCAGAAAATTCTATATACATACGCATGGCATCACTTCTTTACAGGGCTACACTGTAAAACCCAAGAGTCAGCTTTGTCAAAATGAAATTAGTGTAGTTAACTCAAATTTGACTGAAAGTTAATTCTACTCATTTGAAAAGAGTTTTGAACTCAGTGTTGAAGCTAATGAGTTAATTAAATACCTCATTACTTCAACTTAAATGGAGTAAGTTCACAGTACTTGGATAGATTAGTTTTTTAACTCAAAAGGTTTGTTGCAATCAGTTTCCTCAAACGGTTTGAGTTGCCTTAACTTACTGTATTGGGTTTTACAGTTGTTTTGAGTTCTCTTAATTTATTGGGTTTTACTATGCTCAAATTGCTTCATTTACTCAAATGGATTAAGTTCACAGTAATCATTAGGATACGTTTTTGAACTTAAATGGTTTGTTTCAATCAGTTTCCTCAAATGGTTTAAGTTACTTTAACTTTTTGGGTTTTACAGAGCAGGTACTGTTTACTAAGAAGGTGACAGCACTAAATACTGGTCTGGCATAATAAATAAAGCATTTTTCAGTTGTGTAAACATGAAACTTTTTCAAAAAGCAAGGGAATTTTTGCTACATCATTCTCGTGTCAACTCAATCTTCAATTCCAACTCACATAGGTTTTAAGAAAATGTATGTTATAATTCCAATATCTGATTGATTTGATGAGGAAAGTTGAACTCCTTAAGCTTTTTTTTATTGGTCTGTGGCTGCTAGGCTGGTGTAAATTTGCCTGAGGCTTGAAGCAGACTCTTCCTTTTTGTCCGGACAGGCTGCACTCTCCATTTATTTATTCATAGACGGCTGTTTGTGTAGCCACACCAAATGTGTGCTCAGCGCGCCCCTGACCGCACACTTCCAGGCCCAGAGTAATGTATATTTAACGTTGCTTACGCTCCCAGACAGAGTCATTTATGAGACAAAGCTTCATTAGACCGTTTTAACGGATGGGGACATTAATACAGCCCGTGTTTGCTTGTGTTTGTTATTGCTGGATTGTTTAGGGTGCTGAATACACAAAAGAGAAATGATGGCGTATTGATTTCGGGGCCATGGGATTAATGTCTGTTATGAGGTGCCGATGTGGTAAGTTGAAAGTTTATGCTGTCGCATGGATCAGCGGATAGGTATTGACTGAGGAGTCTTAGGACTCGTGGCTTGCGGCTACCATAAGAGAGCAGGTGCATAGGAGTTTGAATGTTTATGTCTGGTCGATGGTCCTGGATGTGTGAATTATTATACATTATAGGAATATTTGGAGGCTTATGTGCTTTGTAAAAACTGATGGGTGTGTTTTGTTTTATGTACAGTGGTACTACAGGAGCTGATGACTGCTTGACTCGTTTTTAAGTGTGTCATTATTTTCCACTATGTATTTATAACACATCAACGACTCAAGGTTTTGTTAGTAAATGACATTTTCTAATTAGGCACAGAGGATGAGATGTATAATAACAATTATTCCTACACATAAAAGCATTTCATGGACAAAGCGTGACACATTTCTTGGAAAAACGTCAGGCTCGCTCACAAGGTGTAACGGATGCCTAACCATATCAGCTATGCAGTATTTTTTAAAGGGGTGGTACACTATAATATCATACTTTAAACTTTATTTGATGTGTAACGTAGCTGTGTGAAAATAAACAACATCTGTGAATGTGATACGCTCAAAGTTTAATGCAAAGGGAGACATTGGCTTTTACAGAGTGTTGTAAATGAGGGCGATGCCAACCCTCTTGTGCACCACCAGAGGGAACCATCGCCAGAATTCTGATTCGACTCACGGACTCAAAATCCCATAAGCCCTGCTACCTGGCACTGATTACGGTCCAGGTGCAACTCATCAGCTCTCGTGTATATATACCACACTCACGCTCCGGTTCGTTGCGAAGTCTTGATTTGCCTGGCTGTCATTTCTGAGCGTTCCATACTCCCTGCTTCGGACTGATCTGTGTTTCTGACCCTGTGCTTGTTCTACGATTACGAAAGACATCTGCCTGCCCCTGATCTCCAGCCTGTTATTCTGACCAGTAAGATATCTGCCTGCCTTTGAACTTTTGCCTGTCCCACGTTCTGTCTCCTGGATTGCCCCTTTGTGTTTGTTTGTATGTGTGCTCGTAATAAAGCTTGCAAATGGATTCAATGCCTTCTGACTCATCACAACAGAAGACTTCGCCACTACAGAATCCAGCAGCTTTAGCACAAGTCTCGACTGAACTTTCCGCTCAAGCCACTCAGTTAGCCACCCATCATCAACAACTCACCCATCTAACTTCTCTCACGGAGGAACTGGTGAGAGCTATGCAGCAACTCCGTCATCCGAATCCTGCAGTTACCCCGCCTGCTACCATGACAGCTTCTCAACCAACGCATGTCTCCAATGCTCCGGCTACCGTAAGTCCCCGATTAGCTTTTCCTGAAAAGTTTGATGGGTCACCTTCTCGCTGCAAAGGCTTCTTATTGCAATGCAAACTATTTGTTAACCAACAACCTGCATTATATCCCACTGATTCTAGTCGGGTGGCTTTTGTATGCAACCTGTTAACGGGGAAAGCGCTGGAATGGGCTACAGCGATATGGAAGGAGGAGGAATGTAACTATCCCACATTTGAAACTTTTCTCAAGCAATTTCGGGAAGTGTTCGAGCACCCAGCAGATGGGAGAAGCCCCGGTGAACAGTTACTTTCTCTTACACAGGGGCGTAACACAGCTGCAGAATACGCCCTGTCATTTCGCACTCTCGCCGCTCAAACTAACTGGGTTGAGGATACACTGAAGACACTATTCAGACGGGGTCTGAATACCGATCTACAATCTGAATTGGCTTGCCGTGACGAAGGAAAGAAATTGAACGAACTCATTGAACTTACCATCCGTCTTGATCATCTGATTCGCAGCCGTAGAAATCCTTGCACACAGCTCCATGTTTCAAGTGACACGCCCCCTGATGAACCCATGCAACTGGGTTTCACCCGTCTCACCCATGAAGAAAGAATGCATCGATTGCAAAATCAGCTATGCCTGTACTGCGGTCAATCAGGGCACAGGAAATCCACCTGCAGCGTACGACCTCAGACACCAGTTCAATCGGTGAGTCCTTCCCATGTTCCTGCACTTTTCAGTGTACTGATTCCTGTGATTATTAAATTTGATAAAAGAATGATTAATACTACGGCCCTTGTCGACTCTGGATCTGCCGGAAACTTTATATCTAAGAAATTTGCTTTATGTCACGAACTATCTCTCAGCTCATATGATTCCTGTCTTGCAGTGGAAGCACTAGACGGTCGTCCTGTGGGTGAAGGACGCATCCGTATGATTACGAATAAGCTACAGTTACAAGTTGGTGTTCTACACATTGAAGAAATGCAATTCTACATTATTGATTCAGTTAATCATCCACTGGTGTTGGGACTGCCCTGGTTAAGGCGACATGATCCTCATATCTCCTGGAGGGACGGACAGATATTGCAGTGGAGTGAGTCATGCATGAAACAGTGCATCCAGCCCATTCACAAAATTCCATTACGAACCACCAATGTGTTACCTGAACTCGTTGATGAACTAATCCCCATTGAGTACCATGACTTACATGAAGCTTTTAGCAAACAAAAAGCTACTCAACTTCCCCCACATCGACCAAGTGATTGTGCTATTGAGTTAATTCCAGGTTCAAGTCCTCCAACGGGTCGAATATTCCCTCTGTCACAACCTGAGCACAAGGCAATGTCTGAATATATCGACGAGGAATTGGCCAAGGGTTTCATCCGACCTTCTACATCTCCTGCTTCAGCTGGATTCTTCTTTGTAAAGAAGAAAGATGGCAGTTTACGTCCCTGTATTGATTACCGAGGGCTCAATGAAATCACCGTAAAATTCCGCTATCCACTACCCCTCGTACCTCCTGCCCTGGAACAATTAAGAAAGGCTAGATATTATACCAAGCTTGATCTTCGCAGTGCATATAACCTTGTCAGAATCCGTGCTGGTGACGAGTGGAAGACCGTGTTTTCCACCACTAGGGGGCACTATGAGTACACGGTAATGCCCTTCGGCCTGTCAAACTGTCCATCCGTGTTCCAATCTTTTATGAACGATGTCTTTCGGGATATGCTGGATCGCTGGGTCATCATTTACATCGACGACATCCTCATATATTCAAACACGATGAAGGAACATGTTGAACATGTACGTATGGTGTTGCAACGCATGATTCAACATCGTCTGTACGCCAAATTAGAGAAGTGTGAATTTCACCAGACACAGATCGCCTTTTTGGGATACGTCATCAGTGCAGAAGGGATTACCATGGATGATACGAAGGTACAGGCAGTTCAACGATGGCCGTTACCCCAGAATCTCAAGGAGTTGCAGCGATTTCTAGGTTTTGCCAACTTCTATAGACGGTTTATCAGAGGCTTTAGTTCAATAGCCGCACCATTAACAGCCATGACCAAACGAAATTCCCACAAACTATCCTGGTCCTCTGAAGCACGCCAAGCATTTAGCGATCTGAAGACACAATTCACCACAGCTCCTATTCTCCGTCATCCCAACCCAGACCTACCTTTCATTGTGGAAGTGGATGCATCCAACACAGGAGTCGGTGCTGTGTTATCTCAACGTCAGGGTCAACCATCCAAAATGTATCCATGTGCCTTCTTCTCCCGTAAATTGACCAGCGCAGAACGAAACTATGATGTGGGAAATCGCGAATTACTGACAATGAAATTAGCCCTGGAAGAATGGAGACACTGGCTGGAGGGGGCTAGTCAGCAATTCACCATATTAACTGACCACAAGAATCTGGAATATCTTCGCTCAGCCAAACGTCTAAATCCCAGACAAGCTCGTTGGGCTTTGTTCTTCACCAGATTCGACTTCATTGTCACCTATAGACCAGGGAGTAAAAACAGTAAGGCAGATGCACTATCCAGGCTATCAGAGGATAAAACCCCAATTAGTGATGAAACCATTATTCCTACGAACTTACTAGTGGCTCCAGTACAGTGGGACATACTTACCGAGATCCAAGAGGCCAACCGAGAAAACAACCCTCCAGTAGACTGTCCGAATCACCTGATTTTTGTACCCAATAACATACGTACCAGATTACTGACCCATATTCATGACACTCCCAGTTCGGGGCATCCAGGCATCACTGCAACTTTGGAGTTAGTCAAAGCCCGTTTCTGGTGGCCGTCTCTCACGAAGGATGTAATTAATTATGTTCAGAAATGTAAAATTTGCCAAAGCACGAAGGCATCTCACCAAACCCCTGCTGGCCTGTTACAACCGCTACCGGTTCCGCAACGGCCCTGGTCCCATATAGCGGTGGACTTCATTACGGATCTTCCTGTTTCCCAGAACAACACAGTCATTCTCACGGTGGTTGATCGTTTCTCCAAGGCTTGTCGCCTAATACCGTTGCCCAAATTGCCCTCTGCCTTTGAAACCGCAGAAGCCCTGTGCAATCATGTATTTCGAATGTTTGGCTTACCTGATGATATCGTCTCAGACAGGGGATCCCAATTCACTTCCCGGGTATGGTCCGCTCTCTGTAAAAATCTAAATATTAATGTTAGTCTCACCTCAGGGTACCATCCTCAATCCAACGGCCAAACTGAACGTATGAATCAAGAAGTCATTCGATTTCTACGTTCCTACTGTCATCAGCAACAGCACGACTGGAGTCGCTATCTGATGTGGGCAGAATATGCACAAAATTCATTAATAAAGCCAGCCACGGGTATTACGCCATTCAAATGTATTCTTGGCTACCAACCACCCCTGTTTCCATGGTCCGGAGAACCCACTGAGTTACCTGCTGTCACGGATCGGCTGCAGCGGAGTGAGGATGTCTGGAACCAGGCTCACAGACATCTCATGAGGGCAGTCAGGAGGAGAGAGATTCAGGCGAACCGTCACCGACGCCAGGGACCCACGTATCAACCGGGGCAGTGGGTGTGGTTGTCGACACGAGACCTTCGTCTGAGATTGCCCTGCTGCAAACTCAGTCCCAGGTATGTAGGGCCATTCAAAATTGTACGCCAGATTACTCCAGTGTCTTTTCGCTTAGCCTTGCCTAATCATTATCGTATTTCTCCTACTTTCCACATGTCATTACTCAAACCCGCTGGTGGTCCACGAGAGGAGGCGGTTGAGGAGGAATCGGAAACCAGGACCCCTCCACCTGTCATGATCGAGGGCGAGGAAGCTTACCTCGTTCGAGAAGTGCTGGACTCTCGACGTCGGGGTGGCGCCTCCAATATCTGGTGGACTGGGAAGGGTACGGTCCAGAGGAACGGTCCTGGGTGAATGCTAGAGATATTCTAGACCCAACTCTCACGGAAGAGTTTCATCAAAGGTTCCCAGAGAAACCAGCCCCCCGACAGCGCGGTAGACCCCGGCGTCAGGTGCCTTCTCGCTTCAGGAGCCGCTCGCAGGAGGGGGGTTCTGTTGTAAATGAGGGCGATGCCAACCCTCTTGTGCACCACCAGAGGGAACCATCGCCAGAATTCTGATTCGACTCACGGACTCAAAATCCCATAAGCCCTGCTACCTGGCACTGATTACGGTCCAGGTGCAACTCATCAGCTCTCGTGTATATATACCACACTCACGCTCCGGTTCGTTGCGAAGTCTTGATTTGCCTGGCTGTCATTTCTGAGCGTTCCATACTCCCTGCTTCGGACTGATCTGTGTTTCTGACCCTGTGCTTGTTCTACGATTACGAAAGACATCTGCCTGCCCCTGATCTCCAGCCTGTTATTCTGACCAGTAAGATATCTGCCTGCCTTTGAACTTTTGCCTGTCCCACGTTCTGTCTCCTGGATTGCCCCTTTGTGTTTGTTTGTATGTGTGCTCGTAATAAAGCTTGCAAATGGATTCAATGCCTTCTGACTCATCACAACACAGAGTTAGCTTACAAAGCCTACAGCAAATAAAGTTTGGGGACTACAAAAAAAAACACATCCGGGCTAGTGAGATCACAAGGGATTCTGGTTATGCACATTCACCAAGCGCACACACCCCGCGCAGTGAAGGGGCGTGGCCAGAGGCTCTGTAGTGTAGCAGAGAAAGCTAAAATGCTGTCCAAACACTGCTATTTTCACAGAGCTTGTTCTGTTTCTGTATTTGGACTTCCAAAGGACACAACACAAAGAGAGAACTACTTACAATTTAATTTAACTATGTTCCAAAGAATTATATATATATATATATATATATATATATATATATATATATATATATATATATATATATATATATATATATATATATATATATATACAACAGGAAATGCTGTTTGGCACCGCTAACAATTTAGCTACAAATTCATGTTTATCAGTCAAACCGATGTAAACACCCACAATCTTCAGCAGTGCTGCAGTGTCTCTCTATGCGACCACTTTCCATGCGTTCTACATCTCAAATAACAAACTTGCAAAAAATATGAGAACATTTAATATTACTTACACATGCTTGTAACCAAATAATAAAAGACACTTGTCAGATTTTATTTTAGAGAGCAGGCGTGAGGTTCAGTTGGGTCCTCTTTGTCATGTTCTATCTGATTCAGGCACAAACTAATACGGCTAACAGCTACACTGACTGACAGTGTTTACACAGCACAAAAGAATGTGCTTGTTGGGGTGCAACAATTTTCCTGGTGATGTGGAGCTAATCTGCGATTCACAGCACATTACCTGACCAATCAGAGCCCCTTGAGGGTGGGCCTTTCAGAAGAACTAAGAAATATAACAGCCGTGTTCATGTTAGCTGAGTAGCTGTACAAAATCAAAGTAAGATATATGAAAAAATAACACGATTTTTTACAAATGAAACATGAGCACACATTGCTTTGCATCAGAAAATACACTCTGGATCACCCCTTTAAATAATTCCCTTGAAAAAAAAAAAAACATCACAATCTTCACATGTTAAACACCCAACAATGAATTACATGTTAAAATTACTACTCTTTAAATATGCTTGTTTTCCAAATCATTCTGAGTATGGGATGGGATTGTATGTTTGCCCTAACAACAGCAGATGTGGCAAGTATTAACAGACAGCAGCTTGAAAGTGTGAAGGGCAAGAGTATGTCTTGTTTTTAAATGCACACATACGCATGGATCTCAGTCCGAGGCTGTGCATTAATATTCAGACACTGTTCGTTCACACGCCCTCTTGACTCATCCAGCTTTCTGCACTGATTCAGGTCATACATGCTACAGAAGCTCCGTGCAAAATAACAAATATTGTTTACATTCCCTCGGCAAGCTGCAAGTCAACAACTTGAGGCTATAAAATGTAAACTGTTCAACTACTCTAGATATTAGTTTGTGTTTTGCAGTTTGTCCACCTCCTGCATGTGGCCAGCAGCCAGTGAATAATTTGACCTGGGTAGGATAAATGTTAAGTTCTGCAAACTATGTCTCACTGCTGTTTCTTGCCACTTCAGCTGTTATTTTTTTTCTTGCATTTCCATCGTTTTTGGAGTATTATGCTTCAAGATAAACATGCTGACTGGGGTTGTTGACAAAGAGCTATTGCTTATATAATATATATCTCAAATTCAAAAATAAATATTTTTACATGCATTTATTTTTTGTCACAAATGTCTTTTTTTCCAGTGTTTCTTAGGTTCTTACTAGTATTTGTGGCTTGGCACATGGTTTCAGTTTCCTCCAGAGCTGCTACGTAAGGCCACATCAGAGTAGAGCACATGGGACCCCCTCTATAACAATCCCCTCATCCGTAAACATCAGCATCTCCCTCTTCTACACCTGTCTCTACCTGCTCTTCATCATAGCAGCGGTCCAATTTCCCGTCATTGTGCTTCAGCTGTCCCAGAAGCTCGCTTTCTCTCATCTCCATCCATCTCAACCCACAGCCGCCGTCATACACACTCTCCAACTCACACAGACAACTTACACACAATGCTCACACACTTAGCATATTAAACACATTTCTTTTCAAGACGTTTTACATAATTTATCCTTGTAGGACATGCTCCTAGATCAAAATCCTTTAAGATCAGTCAGTTTTAGAGTTATGTTTGGGGGTTAGGCCCAAATACTTGCACACAGTTCTTGCTATGCAAGCTCAATTTCATGCACTATTGCATTCTGAAATGAGGCAGATGTGTGTTACTTTGTGAGCATTGCCACAAGGGGTGCTATAGCTATTGTAAACGTCTGCTAACAGTTGATATGATTCAGTTTATGGGCAAAAGCATGTTTAATTCATGTTTCTTACAGTACGTATCTGCATCATGCTGTTTATTGATGGTCTTTAAGGGATATGTCTCACAAAAATCATTTCAAGAGTTCACACTTAGCTGATGATTTACAAAGCTTATTTGGCATGCTGTCCCGGGAGAGAGCCCCGAGCTCAAGGGCTCCTCGAGCCCGGGGCTTCCTCCCGTTGGCAGAGCAAGAAGGGAGCCTGAGCTCGGTGGATCTCAGAACTCCCCTGCCGCTGTAGCTAAGGGAACGTAAGGAATTAGACCAGCTTGATTGTTAAGTATGTTGAATGTCTTTGGATGGTGGGAGGAAACCGGAGAGCCCGGGGAAAACCCACGCGGACACGGGAAGGATATACAAACTCCCCACAGAAACACTCACCGGTCCTATCGAACTAGGACCGGCAGTATTCTTGCTGTGTGGTTCACAGTGCTAACCACTGGACCGCCGTGCCGCCCAATTACAGGTAAAGGAGGAGAATAGGGGAGGAGGGGGGTTTCTTCCAAACGAAGATAAAGTGAACTGGAAACTTAGACTATTTATGGTGCCTTAGGGCTCGTATGATTGGAAGATTAGTGATTAGCAAATGCGAGACTGGACGTGATAAATCATAAGCACGTGATCCTCTCGAAATTAGTTTATGAATAAACTTCACTTCAAGAGTTCACACTTAGCTGATGATTTACAAAGCTTATTTGGCATGCTGTCCCGGGAGAGAGCCCCGAGCTCAAGGGCTCCTCGAGCCCGGGGCTTCCTCCCGTTGGCAGAGCAAGAAGGGAGCCTGAGCTCGGTGGATCTCAGAACTCCCCAAAATGCAGAATTAATCGCTCGGGACAGCAGCCGCGTATTCGAAGAAAAAACCCCCCAAAAGGCAGGAAATTTAGAGCTATATCCGGCTGCTGGATATAGTAGAAGAAAAGAGGTTAAATGCATGGGCATTAATTAGATAGGATTAATAAGGGTGAAAAGAGGATTCTAATAACTCTTGCTGGAGTTAGAGTTTGAAGGAACCCCTGCGGGGGTCATGGTTTTCGGGGTTAAGAAGAAGGGGAGAATAGGTGGTTTGAAGCAGTGAAAGAGAACTTTGAGAGAATCTTGTAGGAGTTGGAGCTCTAAGTGACCCCTGCGGGGGCCAGAGTAGAGTGAAGGTATGGAGCAGAGAGTGGAGGAGAGTAGCTCTTACGAAAGATGGAGCTTTGTGAGAGTTTGAGTTTAGAGCGGCCTCTGCGGAGGTTAGAGCTTGAGGGTAGGGTGTAGATAGGAGTGACCTCTGCGGAGGTTAGAGCTTGAGGGTAGGGAGTAGATAGGAGCGACCTCTGCGGAGGTTTGAGCTTGAAGGTAGGGTGTAGATAGGAGCGACCTCTGCGGAGGTTTGAGCTTGAAGGTAGGGTGTAGATAGGAGCGACCTCTGCGGAGGTTTGAGCTTGAAGGTAGGGTATAGATAGGAGCGACCTCTGCGGAGGTTTGAGCTTGAAGGTAGGGTGTAGATAGGAGCGACCTCTGCGGAGGTTTGAGCTTGAAGGTAGGGTATAGATAGGAGTGACCTCTGCGGAGGTTTGAGTTTGAAGATAGGAGCGACCTCTGCGGAGGTTTGAGCTTGAAGGTAGGGTGTAGATAGGAGCGACCTCTGCGGAGGTTTGAGTTTGAAGGTAGGGTATAGATAGGAGTGACCTCTGCGGAGGTTTGAGCTTGAGGATCGGGTGTAGATAGGAGTGACCTCTGCGGAGGTTAGAGCTTGAGGGTAGGGAGTAGATAGGAGCGACCTCTGCGGAGGTTTGAGCTTGAAAGTAGGGTGTAGATAGGAGTGACCTCTGCGGAGGTTTGAGCTTGAGGATAGGGTGTAGATAGGAGTGACCTCTGCGGAGGTTAGAGCTTGAGGGTAGGGAGTAGATAGGAGCGACCTCTGCGGAGGTTTGAGCTTGAGGGTAGGGTGTAGATAGGAGCGACCCCTGCGGAGGTTTGAGCTTGAAGGTAGGGTGTAGATAGGAGTGACCTCTGCGGAGGTTTGAGCTTGAGGGTAGGGTGCAGATAGGAGTGACCTCTGCGGAGGTTTGAGCTTGAGGGTAGAGTGTAGCTGGGAGGAGCAGTGAGTGGAAGAGAGTAACTCTTGCGAGAGTTGGAGCTTGAAGCGACCTCTGTGGAGGTCAGAGCTTGGGGGTAGAGTGTAGATAGGGGGAGATAGGTAGCAGTGAGTGGAAGAGAGTAACTCTTGTGAGAGTTGGAGCTCTGAGCGACCTTTGTGGAGGTCAGAGCTTGAGGGTAGATTGCGGATAGGAGGAGATAGATATCAGTGAGTGGGAAAGAGGATTTGGATAACTCTTGCGAGAGATTGGGGCTCGGAGCGATCCCTGTGGGGGTCAGAGCTAGAGGGTGAGTCATAAGGAGAAGAGAGGTAGTTGAAGTAGAGTGAAGAAGTTTTAGCTTGAACGGACCCCTGCGGGGTTTGGAGCTTGGAGAAAGAGTCTAGGCGGAAAAAGAATAGGTAACATCGTGAAGAAGAAAGGACTGTGGCCGCTATGGCCGAATCCTGCGAGAGTTGGAGCTCAAGGGGGCCCCTTCGGGTGTCTGAAGAGTCTAGACAGGAGAAACAAGATCATTAGAGGTAGAGTGTAAAATAGATTAGTTAGGAGTGGAGTGTAGAGAAGAAAGGAACGAGAGGCTGAAAAGTAGGGTTATAAGGATAAAAGATTTGGAAAAGTTGGAAGAAGGGAACAAGCACAAATATAATACATATGTACAAACGCAGTAAATGCGCAAAGAACATGTGGATACAAACGTCTGCATCTGTAAATAGCTATTGGTGATTGCAGAAGATGCTAACTGCAATGGCCCTTGAGGGAGTCCTTGGCAAGCATGTAAGGGTGCCATGGGTGGACAATTGGGCTTCTGCGGGGTTTGGTTTGGATGACTCTTGCGAGTGTCGAGGCTCTGTTAGACACCTTTTTGAGTTGGAGCCGTGCGAGGAGGTGCTTGGGGGTTGGTTAAAGCCTGTTGGGCTTTCTTGAGGTGGTATTTACTGAGACGTATATAAGATTTGAAAACTTCAGAAGACCAGCGACCAAGGGTCTGGATCTGATGGTGTGAGAGCCCGTTGTAGTGGCTGCGCCAATCCTGAATGAGTGGCTGGAAAAGGGCTCTGGGAAAAACCTGATAGGCGAAAGATTTCTTTAAGGTGTTTTTGAAACCAGAATCGAGATACTGGACGGTTAGCGTCATCAGTAAAAAGCGGGGCCAGTGGGTTAGCCTCTTGAGATTTTCTAGGCTAAGAGGGTTTGGAATGGGCGTGTAGGTGAAGGAATATTGAAAATGAGGATAGAGTGTCCTCTCTGGAATTAATCTGTTTTGCTTTGTTTGATAAGGAAAGAGATAGTTTCCCTGTCTTGCAAAGCTAGATCTGAGATGGTGGGGTGGAGTAGAGGGTTAAATTTGGATGTAACTGTTAATTCAGAACCCCCCCCCCAAAAAAATGCTAGATTGAACATAGCATCTAAGGTGCGGGCTGTATGGGAGGAAATGTAACCTTTACAGAGGGTGTAGATGCATGAGGTAAGGATTTTGAGTGTAATGGGTTGTCTAGCATGGTATGGAATTGTTTGAACGAATTCCATGCTGTGAGGTATGCATTGAGGGTTCTGGGAGCTATTGCTTGTAGGATAAGAGATAGAGAAGTTTGATGAAGATTATGAAATGGGTGGTTTATGGAAATATCGTTACTGAATAAGGAGGGACCGGCGTTGGGTGAGGGTCTGCTTCCGGGGCTAGTTGCCAGAATATCTGCAAAGAGAAATGAGAGAGAGAGTCAGCGATTTGGTTTTTGCAACCAGGTACATGTTCAGCAATCATGATAAATTGTTTTTTAGCAGATATCCAGATAAGGTGTCTTAAAAATGGCATAAGCGATTGGGAGTGGGAGCGCCCTTTGTTAATGCAATGCACTGTAGCTTCGTTATCGTAGTGAAAGAGAATGCTAGATGTAGACCATTCGTCCCCCCACAGGATGGCTGCTGCGATGATAGGGTAGAATTTGAAGAGGGCTGAAAAACATTGGTCTTTGGAATGGAATTACAATTGGGTTGGCCATGTTGAGACAAACCAGTGTCCTTTATATTAGCCACTGTAACCTATTGGAGGGGCAGCGTCTGTGTATGTGTTGATGTCAATAGGGGATGCAATCAAGTCGCTGTAGAAAAAGGAACAGCCGTTCCATTGCTTAAGGAAAGAGATCCATAAGCAAGTTCATCGCGACTGGGTTTGGAGAGAAAAATTGTTTCTTCTAAACCATGAACTGTGGTGGATAATTGAAGGAGGTGGGAAATGAAAGGAATAATGCGCATAGCGAAATTTAGATGGCCGAGAATTGGTAGGAGTTCTCGTTGTGTGCACATTTGTTTTTCGAGGAAAATTTGGGATAGAGAAATTATTCGATTGATTTTCTCTTTAGGAAGGGATGCTTGGAATTTATGCGAGTCTAGATTAATACCCAGAAATTCGATTGAAGTACTGGGTCCTTCCGAGATCAGCGAAAACCTGCTGGGTGATCGCTAGGTGTTTGGCTGGAGGAGATGACGGGGGGGAAATAAGAAAATCGTCTAGAAGGTGAATGAGGTATGGGATTTCGTAAATATTAGACAGAATCCAGCATAAAGCTTCTGACATCATGTCAAATATTTTTGGGCTGCTTTTGCATCCGAAAAATAGAATTGATTTCGCCAATAAATGCCAAAAGGTGCCAGAAGTCTGGGTGGATTGGCATGATTTTAAAGGTAGGGGAAATGTCTTCTTTGGCTAGCCAGGTGTTACGACTGGCTATCTTTATGAGAGAGATCTCTTGATCAACGTCGTGGTAGTTAAGTAAATATTCGTCCAATGGGATAGTGCTGTTAATGCTAGGAAAGGAGCAATTGTGTTGGGACGAAAGGTCGACTACAAGGCGTTTTTGCCAGAACATTTTTGAGTAGCGACACCAATGGGGCTAATGCGCGAGATATTAAAAGGAGGAGCCTTGGAGTTCCAATCATGAAGTTGTTGTCGATTTCTTTTTAATAAGATAATCGACGGTTTCAGGTTCGGAGGTTGCAGACTGCAGGTTAGGACAGATTGGATAAAGTGAAAAATGGAATGTATCCTTTGTGAAGAGGATGTGGAGTGTAATAGGTTGGATGAGGGTCAGCTTCTGGAGCCAGCAGTCATGATCTCTAAAATAGAAAAAACAAAGAGAATCAGAAATTAAATCTTTGCAAAATAATACAAGTATGGCAGACATGAAAACTGTTTTAGTTTATATCCATGCGAGGCATCTTAATAAGGGCATGGGCGGCTGTAAATGGAAGCTTTTTTGATAATGCATGGTCCGATGACTTCATTGATACGATGTGCAAGGATGGTAGGGGTGGGTGTTCGTCTCCTAACGGGATGACAGATGAATGGAGAGCTGAGGACATGGGATATGGCTAGTCTGGTGGTCCTGGAAAACTGGTACCCCTTGAAGACTGAGCATGTGAAGTGATAGTGAAGTTTAAATTTGTATTTATAACAGTCAAGTGGGAAGTTTGTTTCTTTGCCGTTTTCACATCCGACTGACTTGCTATATAATCTTATATGACGCTTGTAAATCAACACATGAGTCGCTGGCGTATTACAATTGGACTTCTGTGCTTGATGGCATAATGTTTTTCAATAGCTTGTATTTACTGGTTGGGTAATAATCTTTTTAGAAGTTAAATGTCAAATGGAATTTATTTTTTTATTTATTTATTTTTTTTTTTATTTTTTTTTTTTTTTTTTTTTTTTTTTTTTTTTTTTTTTTTTTTTTACTAAATTTACAAGCGTGTCTGGCCTATTCATTCATAAGGTCTTTGCAACAGAGTCAAGAGAGAGGGCGGGACCATCTCCAGTCTTTTAGCTCATTGGATGGAGACGCTTATCTTTACAGCTATTGGCTTAAGAAGTTTCAGTCAGGCCATGCAAAAGGTGCAAAAGCCTGGCGGCCATTTTGTTGATCAAATTCAACATTGTTTGTGGCTGGAGCTGCTGCTCTGCTGAACACATTCCAGCAAACAATCTGTTAAACGATGGATAGCTTGTGTACTGCTAGGAGAAGGTGAGGGTTCCGTTTTATTGCAATAGCTTTGGAGTTTTGGCTTATATCTTGCTGGGAAATAAGGTTGAAGACACAGCAGATGCGTTGTGGAGGCTCTTTGAAGTGGAAGGTTTTGGTGTTGTTGTTTAAGCTGTTGATGAAATTGTTGGAGTTGTAGTTGTTTGAAATGGTAGCAATAGTAGTTGTTGTTGTTGTTGCTGTAGCTTGTATATTGTAGCTTGTAGATTGAAGCTTTTAGATTGTATATTGTAGATTGTAGCTTGAAGCTTTTGTAGCTTGTAGCACTTGTAGCTTTGTAGTTGATGAGCAGAGCAGAGCGTTCTTCCAAATGAAGATCCTGAAGATTGTAGCTTGTTGCTGCTTTAGTTGTCCATGCTGGTTTAGAGTTGGTTCCTCAACGGAGCTAGCTACGGTGAAGCTGCTTCTTCCAAACGAAGATAAAGTGAACTGGAAACTTAGACTATTTATGGTGCCTTAGGGCTCGTATGATTGGAAGATTAGTGATTAGCAAATGCGAGACTGGACGTGATAAATCATAAGCACGTGATCCTCTCGAAATTAGTTTATGAATAAACTTCACTTAGCTATCCTCATTTTATTTTTAATCCTGTACATTTTTGTGAAAGAAAATAATTTGGTAAATCATTTTTGTCAGCGGAGTTATTTTTTAATTGACGGTATAGTTTACCCAAAATAAAAATCTAGTCAATATTTACTTAAATAGAATATATATAATAATAATAATAATATTGATAATATACATATATAAACACACACTCACTGGCCACTTTATTAGGTTCACCTTCCTAGTACCAGGTTGGACCCACTATTGCCTTTAGAACTGACTTGATCCTTCATGGCATAGATTTAACAAGTTACTGGACGTATTGCTCAGAGATTTTGGTCCATATTGACACGATAGCATCACATAGTTACTGCAGATTTGTCGGCTGCATATCCATGATGCCAATCTCCTCTTCCACCACATCCCAAAGGTGCTCTATTGGATTGAGATCTGGTGACTGCAGAGGCCATTTGAGTACAGTGAACTCATTGTCATATTTAAGAAACCAGTCTGAGATGATTTGCACTTTATGACATGGTGCCTTATCCTGCTGGAAGTAGCCATCAGAAGATGGGTACACTGTGGTCATAAAGGGATGGACATGGTCAGCAACAATACTCAGGAAGGCTGTGGCGTTGACTCAATGCTCAGTTGGGACAAATGGGTCCAAAGTGTGCCAAGAAAATCCCACACCATTACATCACCACTAGCCTGAACCGTTGATACAAGGCAGGATGGATCCATGCTTTCATGTTGTTGATGTCAAATTCTGACTCTACCATCCAAATGTTGCAGCAGAAATTGAGACATCACACCAGGCATTGTTTTTCTAATCTTCTATTGTCCAATTTTGATGAGCCTGTGTGAATTGTAGCTTCAGTTTCCTGTTCTTAGCTGGCAGGAGTGGCACCCGGTGTGGTCTTCTGCTGCTGTAGCCCATCCGCCTCAAGGTTGGACACTCTGTGCATTCAGAGATGCTGTTCTGCATACCTTGGTTGAGTTACTGTTGCCTTTTTATCAGCTTGAACCAGTCTGGCCATTCTCCTCTGGCATCAATAAGGCATTTTCGCCCACAGAACTGCCGCTCAGTGGATACTTTCTCTTTTTTGGATCATTCTCTGTAAACCCTAGAGATGGTTGTGTGTGAAAATCCCAGTAGATCAGTTTCTGAAATACTCAGACCAGCCTCTCTGGCACCAACAACCATGCAACTTTCAAAGTCACTTAAATCACCTTTCTTCCCTATTCTGATGCTTGGTTTGAACTGCAACAGATCGTCTTGACCATGTCTACATGCCTAAAATCATTGAGCTGCTTGCATGTGATTGGCTGATTAGAAATTGGCATTGATGAGCAGTTAGACAGGTGTACCTAATAAAGTGGCCAGTGGGTGTGCGTGTGTGTGTGTGTGTGTGTGTGTGTGTGTGTGTGTGTGCGTGTGCGTGCGTGTGTGTGCGTGTGTGTGTGTGTGTGTGTGTGTGTGTGTGTGTGTGTGTGTGTGTGTGTGTGTGTGTGTGTGTGTATATATATATATATATGCTCAAATGCATATTTAAGAGTATAACTGTTATTAAACAGATTTTTTTGCAGCATATGTATGTTGAAATTAGTTTTATAATGTCTCAAAAGAGGGACAGGAATCTCAGGTTTCATTTAAACATATCTTAATTTTCATTGATTGTAAGTAAAAGGTGACAAAATGTTTTTTTTCATCTGAACTATCCCTTTAAGGACACCGTTATGTAAGACAGACAACTGTGATGAAAAGTGTACAATCAAAAGTAACATTTAGTCTTCCATCATCCACCTTTTCAACTTCTCCCACTCTCTGGCCTTCAGTCATCACACACTCCTCTGGTCTCCTCCTGACCCCATCAGCTCTTCAGTCGGGTCAGAAATGCTGCTCTCTCTCCCACAGTGAGAGACTTCCTCCATATTAAGGGTCACTGACCAGCAGCAGAGAGAAGGAAAATGAACTTTTCCACTTCTCCGTCTCTGTCTATGTGATTTGCTGCTGAGGGCCAGAGTATATGTCTGGGGCTTCCTCTGTCCAAACTTTCTTTTAGCCAGTTTTGCATATCTCTTCCACCATTATCACCCATCTCCTCAATGGATCATCCTTGTCTCTACAGAAGCCGTTTATGTGGACGTTGAGCAAAAAGAGAGAGAAAGAGCCAGGATTTGAGATGGCTGCTTAATAATTCAGAGCTCAGTGAAAGGGCAGGAGTCTGCCGGTGAGCCAAACTGACATTCAGCCAGTTATTGAGCGCCGGCCGTTGGCAGCCGTGTGTGTCCAGCCGTTTCCCTCTGTGCGTCTGGGACATTAGAGCGGGAGATTGACCTGCCTTATTGTGTTAATCCAACTCTTACCTATAGACTCAGCAGCCCGCATCAGACGGCGGCGATTGGCTCTTCATGGGCATCTGAGCGCGATCACTGCTTTTCTGTCGCTACGCTCTGTTGGCTGCTTAACTTGTTTTTTTGTTGGCAGAGTTTACACCTGGTATTAACGTCAGTTTTGGACAATTCATTTGAAACAGGATGCACTAAATCAGGACTATTGGGATTTTTTTTTCTTTTCTGCTGGCTCAGTAGTTTTGTTTTTCACATTCCCTAATGACACTTTTTTTATTTGTGTTAAAAATGTATTTGATGTATAATGGCTAATGTTACAGTAGCTTTTGGTTCAAAATAAAAGAATTGACTAAAATGGCAATTTATTTATTGAAATAATCATGTGTCCTGTTTATAATTTTATGTTCTTAAAAAAATCAATAAGAAATACAAATGATATATAAATATATAAAACAATATATTATATAGATATATATTTATAAGATATTAACATATAATAAAATAACAATTTCAATATATAATAAATTATAAGCAAAATTACACGAGGAGCAGTGCGATATGGCTGTTTGTTGGCACTGGTGGGAGGTATGCTTAGTGTTCCACCAGTGACGATATACAGGCATTTCGCACTGCTATAAGTGTGATAGTGCAATTATACAACAGTGTGACGGCGTAATCATGAATATAAAAAAGAAAATCAAACACGGAGAATCTAAAAATCTTTTCGTACGAGGAACTACTTTCTTCTGCCATTCATTCACATCTGCAGCTGATGTCAGAACAGCAGAAACCAGTGCTTAAAAACACTTCACTTTAGAACTAGTATTGAATGATTCTCTAGCGCAATGTCTAAGGTGATGACAAAACAGGTTATTTTGCTGACAATTTAAAATTATAAGGCTGATCATTAGAAACATTATCAATCTACACAGATTTCCAGCTATTTCTTTGTTGCTATTGGGAGATCACAATAATTACCCCGAATACACCAAAGCAAGCAAACACTACCAGATTATTATGGTATTAACACCAAAACAACATACAAAAAAGAGAAAGATTGACTTAAGACTGATTTATACTTCTGAGTCAAGCGCACGCGCAAGTGTATGCTCTGGCGTAGCCCACGTGAACACGCATAGCCCTCGCCTTGGCTGTAGCAGACGCTGACGCACACGTTTCAAGAAATGAAACTACACGTTTACGACGCGTAACGCAAGCTCTGTTATTGGTCGGCTTGGTAGCACTGATGAGTGTGTTATGAATCCGTTGGAGCAAGTGTTTACTAGTGTCCACAAGCTCTAAATGGAAAGTTTTGTTTTGTGTTTACATCATAATTAAAAAGCACAACGCTCAAGGTTTGCACCGTGGGTCACGCCGATCACTCAACACAGAAGTATAAACCAGGTTTATGAAAGTCACTTATCTGTTTTATAATGATTTGATCAGCTGTAGTTTGAAATTACACTGCTAAGCACTTATTATGTTTGCCCTTCTTGCCCTTACATTCTTGCCTAAAAAGCTTCAAAAGTTCAGAATGATTAAAAAAGAATACCACAACTTTGAAAATCAAAGCTATGATATAATATAATTTAAATCGAAAATATAAAACTGTGTGTGTGTGTGTGTGTGTGTGTGTGTATATATATATATATATATATATATATATATATATATATATATATATATATATATATATTTTTTTTTTTTTTTTTTTTTTTTTTTAATGTTTAGAAATGTGTTGAAAAAATTCTACTTTCCGTTAAACAGAAATTGGGGGAAAAATAAATAGGGGGGCTAATAATTCTGTTGGGCTGATAATTCTGACTTCATATAATTTATCATATTTTTAAATTTAAAATTAGGTAAAGAATTCAGTAATTATTTTTAATTTGAATAATTTAAGTTAAATGTTTCAGTTTGTTTTAAAAAAGTAACATCTATAAATATTACAGTTAATAAAGTATACAAAGTAACATACAAATGCATTGTTTGCATTTTTAACACAAATACATTTTTTTCAGTTTTATTATTATCATTATCATTTACCATATCGGTTTAATTCAGCTAAACATAATATCATTTAACCAAAATTACTTTAGTTACAAATAGATGCAATAAACACCACAAGGAATGCAAACAAAATAAACAACATTTTTATTTTATTTTAAAAAAGCTGACTTTCAAGGTCTGTGAATTTAATATAAATTTATATATATATATGTTTTTCTTTCTTTATAAATAAAGACATAAATGGCTGTTGTAATAAAACACATACCGTCAATCAGAAATTCTTCTCTAGAAATTTGTTCACAAAAAGCGAGATGTGTTTTTTATTCTACCATGTGTTTCAGCTGAGCATCACTGATCAGATCACCAGCGCCATATCTAAACACCAGGTGTAAACAGGGCCTGCATGTGTTCCTCAGAGGCCAGTTGGCAAAGCTCAGACCTTCCCTGCTTTAGATTTATATTTTCTAAAGCAGACCCTGCAGTCAATGCCAGGACAGGCCTGTGTGATTGAGCCCAGATTGTGGACCTTTTTGATGCGCTGCCTCTAATTTCACTTTGTGTGTGTGTGTGTGTGTGTGTGTGTGTGCGTGTGTGTGTGTGTGTGTGTGCGCGCGCAAGCGTCAGATGACAGCAGGCTGTGAGCAAAGGCAGATCAATAGGACACAGTACAGCCGGTTGGCAGCGGGCCGCGTTCATGAGCGTGGTCAGCCATTCGCCGGGTGTGTTTCGAGAGTCCGCTGTGACGTTTCGACACATAACTTGCGATGCTGCAGCTAATGACCAGAACTGTCGCATTTGTCCAGCACTGATTACACATCAGAGGCCCAATTAGCTGTGCTGGAGTCTGACATTCTGATTTCCTCATCACAGAGACAAATCCAAGATAGAGAAGACAGAAGAGAACATTGCGAAGGTGACGTTTTCCTCTTTCTTTCCCCACCCCCAAATTTGAGGCTTTTCACTGTCATATCGATCTCAAGCTCAGGCTCATCAACATACAAAGCAGTGCTCCGAATCCAATTTCTGTAATTGGCAATTTCATCGTGGAGATCTGTTTCATCAGTTCAGGAATTTGGCCCATCCCGTGAGGGGGGAACAGCGTTGTCTGACTGAGAAAGCTGTGTCCACTCTGTTATGTGACTGTAAGGATTACAGTATTAGATGATGTCATTTGGCCTTTCCATATGCTAAAAATATGCAGGCAAATCTACAGTATATTTTGTTAAATACTGTAGGAGTAAGTGAACTGTATAAATTGTGTACAGTTATACACAAAAAGCTGTATTTTTTGACTATTTCAGTGCCAGTCCAGAAAATGTTTTCAAGTTCGTCCAGAGGAACAGTGTTTCTTGCTTTAGAGATTTTTGACATCATATAAAGATTTTTTATATTGTTTACTAATATTTTCTTTAAAATAAAGTTTTAAAATCCAGAGTTTCACACAATTCCTTCACAAATTGATTAAATTAATTCACATGTTTTTACAATTAAGTTGTCCCAAAAAATCTCAAGAATTGTGTTGATTCGGCTCATTTTTAATAAGTAGTTTAAAGGAGCAGCAAAAATATTTTTGTGTGTAAAATGGCAAATATATATAGTGCTCAGCATAATTGAGTACACTCCATTTTGAAAATAAATATTTATATCCATTTCTCAGTGAATATAGGCAATGTATTTTGGTGCATTTAAACAAAACAGATTTTTTTAAAACAGATATATTTATTAAAATAATATTTAATCACCAAAAATGTTTAAAAATTGAAATATAGTACTATTAAATTCAAGCAAAATATTGCATAAAAATACAACCTACAAAATTTCCCCTATTTTTTTCTTCTGTTGATTTTTTCTTTTTTTTAAAAATTGTAATAAATATTTTTCTATAACATTAATTTGGGTGTACTAGTTTTTGTACTGTTATCATTATTTTGTTAGAGTCAGTACTGACTAATCTAACGTATATGCACAAATATCATGTAAATTGTAAGGCTAAAAAATGAAAATGAATGAATGAATGACATTTGTAAGTATTTAAAAAAATGTAATTTTGGCACATTTTCAAATATTTTTGAATATATAGATTATTTTTTTAGTGTAGGGGTTATTTGATCACAGAAGCTGTTGTAGGTCTGCTTTTATGGTGTGACTACATATTGAAAAAAACTGCTTGCTTAGTTTGTTACATTTAAAAAAAAATACTACTTCTGCTTATTCAAACTACCTGTTTAAAATTAGCTAAAGCAACACAATTATTGTCATTTCTTTGCCTAATTTATTTGTTTCATGTTCAGTCTACTTAAATTTGTAAACCATTAAGTTAACTTAAGCGTTTAGTGTTGGAACAGCATAAAGGAAATATAGATTAGTTTTTGACTGTATGGCTTATCTGACCACAGAAGCTGTTGTAAGGTCTGATTTTATGATGTGACTACATGTTGGAAACAAACTGCTCTGAATATAAGAATGGAGAAAGGTGCACACCTCTGCCTCTTGCCTATGATTTACGCCTCTAATTTCACCTAATTTACTGCAATTTTCGTGAAATCCCCTCCAGGCCTGCTTGTGTAATTTGAGGTGTTGTGTAGGTCTAATTTTAATTTGATGGAAGGCGATATGGAAGTGTAATATGATTGGAGAATGTTGTGTAGGCCTGATTTCATTCTTTGAGGTGATGTGTAGGTCTAATTTGAAATCTGTAGCTTGATTTTCTTTATATTTGTTCTTTTGAATGAGATCTCTGTATGACTCTTTTTATTTCTTTCATTTTTCTTAGTTCTTTATCAATTAAATTTTTATATTTTTTAGATTTTGATTTTATTAGTCATTTTATATTTGTTTTATTTCATTCCATTTAAACCACCGCTATAGACATACACATAAAGAACGTCTTTTTTCTTTTCATGTTTTTTGCTGTGGCTAATTAGCTTATTTTAAATATATATTAAGTATGTATTGCTATTGTTAATATTTTAATATTTAGATGTTAAGAAAGATAATTAGATATACAATATTGTTGTAATTTTTATCTTGCTAAATATTCATCTTCAGTTAATAACAGTAAATATTTCATAGTTGTTATTATTTTTATATTTAGATGTTATGATAATCATACAGTATTCCTGTACTTTTTAATCTTACTAAATATTTATCTTTAGCTAACAACAATAAGTGTTTCATATTTTTTGGGATATTTTTATGTCTAAATGTTATTTTAATATAATATTTTTTCATGTATATTTTCTATTCACAAACTTATTTTTCATTTATTTTCAAACTGTAGTCATGAACATGGATCATGCGTGTGTGTGTGTGTGTGTGTGTGTGTGTGTGTGTGTGTGTGTGTGTGTGTGTGTGTGTGTGTGTGTGCGTGCGTGCGTGCGTGCGTGCGTGCGTGTAGCCATTGTAGGGTGATGATTTCATCAGGCAGAGATCAGAGATTGAAACGAGCACTGTAAATCACACACCATTAACGAGCTGCCTTGTAAATTAGCAATGCAGGGTGTGTCAGATCTGGAACCGGGAGGGGGTTCGCCACATGGGGACACATAAACCACCTCCACAGGGCTATTTACTACCACCATAACCGTTCTCAGAACCTGAGCCTGGCACTCTGCCCTGTGCCCACAGAGCTTTGATGGCCTTTTTAACTGGTCCATCTCCATCGCTCGTCAGAAGGCCCGGGGGACCGGCTGTGCTCTTTGGACCCTCACAAATGATGGAGGATGATAAAACACAAAGCTTTGGGCTTTGGCTGTTACTCTGTAAGACCCAGAACCAAGCTTGCACAGAATCTTTGCAGATTTGAAGCGACCATCATTCGCAAAGTCCTACAAATCATGCAGGTCCCATCATTTTTGTAAATATTGTTAAAGGGCACCTATTTTGCCCCTTTATTAAGATAGCATAAGTCTAAGGTGTCCTCGCAATGTGTCTGTAAAGTTTTACATCAACATTCCTTACAGATCATCTATTAAGTGGATTTAACTACTATGGAGTTGCATCAAAAATAAAAGCAATGTACTTATTGTGTTCGTATTATATTGCAGAACACTTCTTGTGCTTGTGAGGTGGGATATGGGTAGGGTAAGGCACAGGTTTAGTGGTATGGTTAGGTTTAAGGGTGGCTTAAGTTGCAAGGGATGGTCTATAGTGAAATTAAAGATGTAATTATATGCAGGTATTTAATTAAGCATAAGTACAATGTACAAACATGTATTTACACAATACAGTAGGTACATTGTAACAAACGATTAATTTCAGTGTAAATACATATTTGTTAAGGCCACTCAATGTAAAGTGGGCAACACAGGCTCATTGTAAATACACACCCCATCTTCATTTCTGGAGAGCGCAAATTATGTAGCCAAAGGTACGCCTGGCTGCATTTCATCTTTAAAAATGAATGCTATGACGGAGCGGAGTTGACCAGGATGAGGGGGTTCTAGCCTGGTGAAGAACGGTTCCAGAATCCAGGTCAAACAAAAAAAAAAAGGCAAAAAATAAAATAAACAAGAAAATATCGGTGAGACTGTGGTAAGAAATAAGGCGGACGTGAGGGCTTTTATTTTTTTCTGGATTGCTTTTGAAAAGCTGGTTAGGTGAATCGGTGCTTTGAAAATACTATTGGTTGGGTTTAGGGAAGGGGATGCACCAGTAATGTGACTGAATATACATTACATTAAGCTACAATCTGGGCATAATGAATGCGCAACGCAGTGGATTATAACAAAGGTTAATGTTAGTTTTTTATCTTTTTGACTACATTTTAATAATAATAATGCACTGTTCATTCATTAGGTGAGCTGATCACAATGCACATTTATAGTTTTCAGTCATGTTACTAGCACAGTCGACATTTATGTTTGTGTCGAGCTAAAGTATAGGCAATAAACACATTTCACCCCTTATTTTTATTAATATTTATCAGGTTAAGCAATATCACTCCTAAATTAAATGTATTTAGCTATTGTAGAGTTTTTTCAGTAGTTTTGTGGCAATGGATGGGCAATGCACATGCTCAAACACTGTCTATGCCTGAAACAATGTTTGTCCCATCAGTAAACACAAGTTTACTGCAATGAACATGTCAAAGTGAACATTGCAAATCCATTTGTTCTCTATGTCGGTACTACTCGGAACCCATCAGAAATAGAACAGGGTGTCACAGCCATATCACCCTGCAGCCCAAGACCGGTTACTCACTAAAGCTAAGCAGGGCTGAGCCTGGTCAGTACCTGGATGGGAGACCACTAGGGAACACTAGGTTGCTGTTGGAAGTGGTGTTAGTGAGGCCAGCAGGGGGCGCTCAACCTGTGGTCTGCGTGAGTCCTAATGCCCCAGTAAAAGTGAAGGGGACACTATACTGTCAGTGGGCGCCATCTTTCGGATAAGACGTTAAACCGAGGTCCTCACTCTCTGTGGTCATTAAAATAAAATCTCATGGCACTTCTCTTGAAAGAGCAGGGGTGTAACCCCGGTGTCCTGGCCAAAGTCCCTCTATAGGCCCTTACAATCATGGCCTCCCAATCATCCCCATCCACCGAATTGGCTTTATCACTGTCTCTCCACTCCACCAATAGCTGGTGTGTGGTGAGCTCACTGGTGCCGTTGTCCTGTGGCAGCCGTCGCATCATCCAAGTGGATGCTGCACACTGGTGGTGGTGTGGAGAGACCCCCCCTCAGGATTGTAAAGCGCTTTGGGTGTATGGCCATACACAGTAAATGCGCTTTATAAATACACACATTACATTTGTTTACCGTCAGGATTGCCTATTCGGTTTTATTGTTTTAAGTCTTGTCCCACCACTTGCATCCGGTGTAGACAAAGTAAAATAATGTACCAGCATATGCTTATCACTTTAATGAAATAACACACAGACTGCTATGTTTATTCTTAGATCCAAACCAGCCAATTCGAATGCTGTTACTCGATTGAATGGTTATCAGTGGTTATCAGCTGATAGATATTATTAAATTTCCCATTATTTGTATTTTATTAACGTCTACCCAACCCTAAACTCAACCATCATAGTAATGTAAAAGCAGATCAGGATCTGGAGTCTTCTCTATTAGTATGATTAACCATGTGGATGAATGATAACAGCCTTTTGAGCCTCCCAGTAGGCCCCTGCTGACCCAAATCTATCAGCTGATGACCACTAATAATGCCCATTCAATAACATTCAAACCGGGTGGACAAACACAAAACAGCTCAATGTTTAAGTTTGGGTCTATGCTCGTAAGACAGTGTCTGACAACACTCATGTAGTAGTTTCTGTAAATTACTTGATCAGTGAGACTGCTTATGAATTATTGGTGAAATAAAAGACATTGTTTATCATTATATGGTGGTTGTTCACACCGTCAACATGCATTCATGTTCAAGCAACATGTACAAGTAAATTCTCCATAAAGGTGCCCTTCAAACCAAGCTTAAATTCAATCTCAAAATCCTCATTCTGGGTCTTTATTTGTGTTCTTATTCTCCAGCAGATTTTTGTTTCCGCTGTCTTCATCTTGTTAATGATGATGAAGGGGAAACGGATGTCCTCAGTCAGTCAGGTGTGTTTGGGTTATGAGTCCCACCAGCTGCCATAACATCCAGAATTGTATCCAGGATAGCACCTGCCGGCTCTCGGTATGAGGTGTCTGGAAAACATTGATGCTTTTGCGATGGTAATTGTATTGCGGCCAAATCAATAGCATGAATGGAACAATCAGGCATGTGCCAGCTTCCTGTTCTGAGTGGCCAGTGGGGGAGCCGGGCCTTTAAAACAATCTTTCCGTCACTCTTTTGTGCATCTCTGAATCTGTCAACACCTTACTTTCTGTAAACTAGTTGGGGGTATCGATCCCGCAGGCAACAATGGCTTAGCATCTCTGCGTGCGTGTCTCAAATGTGTGCGTATCCTGCTTTATGTCACATTGCAGCTGGGGAGCCAGTGTTTGAAGGAAACTTTCTAAAAAGTCAACCCATGAATATTAATTAAGTAACATCCATGTTAGCTTATTTTTTTTTTTGGAAATGTCTTAAAGAAACACTACACTTTTTAAATCAATAGGCTCATTTTTCAACTCCCTCACAGTTAAAAAGTAGAGTTTTACCAGTTTTGAATCTATTCAGCCGATCCATGGGTCTGGCATGAGCACTTTTGGCTTAGCTTAGCTTAGCATAGATCATTGAATCAGGTTAGACCATTTGCATCTCATTTTTAAAATGAACCTATTTTTTTAAGTAGTGTTCCTCAAAAAAATTGGATGAGACTGTCTTCTTTAAAGAACAGGAAAGAAAGTTATATGGATTAATAGTAAAGGTTTACTATTAGGTAAAGTAAGGTTTATACTGTAGTTATTCATTGATTCATTTTCTTTTCGGCTTTGTCCTTTTATTAATCAGGGGTCGCCACAGCGGAATGAACCGCCAACTTACGCATATGTTTTGCGCAGCGCATGCCCTTCCAGCTGCAACCCATTACTGGGAAACATACATACATACTCATTCACACACATACACTACGGACAATTTAGCCTACCCAATTCACCTGTAACATATGCCTTTAGAATTGTGGGGGAAACCGAAGCACCCAGAGGAACACGGGGAGAACATTCAAACTCCACACAGAAACGCCAACTGACCCAGCTGAGGCTCGAACCAGTGACCTTCTTGCTGTGCAATCCATTTCATAGTTATTTTAGAATATCCTAAATTGTAAAATTGACTCATCAATAATAATAATAACTTGACATTCTGCCAACTATTTGTCATGATCACCAGCGTTCTAGTCTGTGCAAATTGCTGGAGAACTACACATCTGCCATTATATAAAATACAACTCCCAGAAGTCTTTGCAGTCACACACCAGTCCATGATTCCCCCTAATTACACACAGACAGCTGGAAGCTCATATAAAGACATTTCATTCACACACTCCTTGCTGAGTCTTGTGAACTGCAAGTGAGCATTTTGAAGTGTTATCCTTGTTTTGCCTCGTTGTGTTTTTACCTTTGCTTTGTTTTACTGTTTACGTCGTTTTGCCACCTGTCCCGACTATTTGTCTGGACCGACTACGCTTTTCTTATTATCTGCATGCTCCTGTCTGTACCTGTTTTGACCTTTTTTTCTGCCTGACGATTCTCCGTAAACTGCACATGGATACTCATTTGCTTTGAACTGTACCCCAAGTCATTGCCCCATCAGATTTATGTAAAAAAAGTTTCTCTCATTAATGTGTTATTTAACACATAAAGTATATATAAATAAAACGGTATATAATTGCTACAGCATTGTCAGCACAACCAGTTACCTATGTGCTCACCCCATGATCAATAAGAATGAAATCCGTTACGCTGTATAAATGACTATCTCCCAAAATGTGGGTGTAAAAACTGCTTTTAAGAGTCTTTTTTAGATTCCTAGAACTTACATATATATGTGTACCTTGCAAAAATGCCAGGGGCCTGCAGACATGCTATACATTCCTATTTTTTGCCACAGTCCCTGAAGCTGAGCATCTTTAATTTGGCGGCTTTTAAATATTGCATGACTTCCTGATGGCAGTGGCAGGCAGAGGCTCGGCCGCTCTGGTATTAACCTGTCTGTATAAATCAGGAACCCTCTCAGGCCTGCTCTCTGCTCTCGCATTCCTCTATCAGCTCTCTCTTCCCTCCCATCTCTCATTTGTCCATCTTAACTCCAGGCCGGACTGATCAGGGGGCCCCTGTAATCCTGCGCCAGGGGCCCGAACATCAGCGCTAGGCAGGTGACAAATAGTTTTTTAATTGCCTGCACCAGAAAAAGCATTAGTCTAGTCCCCTTCCTTGGTAGGGGCGGGCGAGACGTGTGCGTAATAATAATAGCCTGCCCGACGCCTCCCTGCAGGCTATTTTTAGAGCGGGTATTTTGAGGGCTCGGTCAGTATGTGTGTGTGTGTGTGTGTGTGTGTGTGTGTGTGTGTGTGTGTATGTTTGTGTGTGAGAGAGGGAGAAACCGGAGTGTTTGGACAGGGGGAATGGAGGTGCGGCATTAGATCCTCCGTTTGGTGAGCCAAGCAACACCCAGCAGGCACATGCACACGCTTTCCTAAGCCCGCGTGAAATGAAAGGAAATACTGTGTGTGTGTTTGGTGTGCCGAAGAAGCCTGATGAAGCTGTCCAGTTTATGTAGCAAGCTGCACACTCCTGCTGCTTTGGCTTGGTTTGTGCTTAGTGTTGAGATATGGTATTGATTTTTTTTCTCCTTTATCCTCTCTGTCTCTCTTTCTCTGTCCCACTCGCTCTCTCTCTCATCAGTGCCCTTGCCATATCTATGTAAGATATTGGCTCAGCATTTGCTGAGCCACACATAGTAGTATGTGTGTGCATGGGGCGACACTGACCCCATCCGTTCAGATGGAGAAGACTGAGGTGGGCGGAGACATAGTCGTCTGTGAGAACACAGTCGTATGTTTAGTGTATGTGATGCGTTTGGGTGCATATGCTGGTGCGAATGGTCAAAAATATATGAGAGAGAGAGAGAGCGTGTTTATGACTCGAGATCACAGTTTGTGTGTGCGTGTGTGTGACGGTGGTTTAGCAGAAGTATGAATGTTTAGCCGGAAGCCCCTCCGTTTCTAGGACTGAATCTCAGCAGGAGTTCGGCTCTCTGCAGTTCTGAGAATCCTCAGATCTCCTGTCCTCTTCCCACAAAACACTCTGTCTCTCTGACCTTTTTTCACACACATGCTTGCGCACATGAAAACAGCACACCAGCTAACCGTCCTTCAATTCTCTAGACTCTCGTGAACCTCCAGACTCCATTGCTCTCTTATATTTTTTTTGTTTGAAAAATATAGCAAAGAAGCAGTTGATCCATGAAAGCACTCAATGTCAAATCCACACCCTCGTCTACAGCATATCATGTGTTTTGATACTTGTGATGGTGAGTGCTGTGCCATGTAGTTTATGTTTGAGTCTGGGGAAAGAATACACAGCAACCACAAGAATACACAGGGAAAGAAATACACAGCAACCACAATGAATGATATATCTCCAATAGTGCCATGTCTTTATTTTATTAGGAACACACAAACAGTGTTTCACTTAGTGTTTTTATTAATGGCATTGCAAACACACTGTAAGATGACAAAATGCTTGACACTGTTTCAATATTTTGGCAGCAAGTTTAATATGATTCACAATGCGGTCTAAAATATAATGAATTTATGAAAACTTGAACTTTCATTCAGTCAGGCACATTACAAATAAAGTTTTGCCATGCAATTCCAATCATCTGATCCTTATCCAACAACAGTATCGCTCTTATGACTTATGGACAGACATGGGTTGTTGAAAGCGTACGTAGTCCCCTCAATTTCAAATCTTTGCATTTAAGAAGGGTGCAGAAGAATACTAGATTCAACCTGTCAACCTTCATGACCACAAACTTAAATAGATACATTTCATGAACCCTTAGCACTATAAGCATACATGTGGTGTCATTTGAAAGCAGACACTTGGCAGTTTGTTATCATGAAGTCATTGAGTCATTAGCGCAAAGTTTATATATAACTCAATATATTAACAAGACATAGATAACATGTCTTTATGGAAAAGAAAAGTAAATAAATCAAACTCTCTGCATTCTAGAATCCCAATGCAGCTAAAACCACAATGTAAAACCAAATAAGTTAAGGTAATTCAAACCATTTGAGGAAACTGATTAAAACAAACCATTTAAGTTGAAGAACTAATCCTAATGAGTTCTGTGAACTAAATTCATTTGAATAAAAACACAATTTGAGCACAGTAAAACCCGATAAATAAAGAGAACTCAAACCAACTGAGTACTGTAAAACCCAATAGGTTAAGGCAACTCAAACCGTTTAAGGAAACCGATTGTTACAAACCATGAGTTAAAAAAAAACTAATCTATATGAGTACTGTGAACTTACTCCAGTTAAGTTGAAGCAATGAGGTATGTAATTAACTCATTACCTTCAACACTGAGTTTAAAACTCTTTTCAAATGAGTAGAATAACTTATTTATTAACTTTTAGTGAATTTTGAATTAACTACGCTCGTTTCATTCATCAACAGTCACTCGTTCAAGTTGACTATTGGGTTTTACAGTGCATAGGTATGATCACATTTTTTGGAAACTCTAAGTCTTACTTGTAATAAATATTTTTATGACCAAGGCATGAGGATTTGTATGTAGAAAAGACTCTAAAATGACAGCTGATGTTTTTTTCACATAGTCTAGACATCCATTCAGTCTGGTGTCTCCGGTTTTGTGTCAAAAGCGTCCCCTTTAATGTTTTGTCTGCTCTTCACACATTCTCACCTTTCCAGCCAAGATGTGACACTAATTATTATTCTTTTGTCTTAGGTCCTGTTTACACTAATATGTTTTAGTTTTAAAACAGCGTTTAAGAATGAAAATGATCCTCATCCTTTCTGGCTTTTCACTTAGCATTTCTGAAAATATCTCTGTCCACACTATACCACTGAAAACGCACATCCTGTGACCACACACACACAATGGCATGCACTCCAACGATGAGAGCAGTGAACGTCAGACTATATTTGTTAAACGTGATATTTTATTAATCTTGTTGTCTATATCTAACAACATATTTCCTGACTTTGGTCTTTTGAATATATTACTTGTTCTTAGGTAACGTGCTTTGGCTGAACACAAAGATAAGTTAATATATTAATCAATGTAACCGTACACTGATTCTGCTCATTTAACTGATTGCTCGCATTTTTTTCTTATAATGTATAAACTTATTGTACTTTTTCCTTTTATACTGGCCATTATTGATTATTAAAACTGACATCCAGCAAAAGAAAGGGTATGTTTCGTATTTTCAATGAAACTGAAAGGAGGCAGATATGTTAGCAGCTCTGTTTTGTTTTAAATATGCATACAGTGAAGATGATGGTCATATGAATATGTAGCTACACGATGATTCAACATTTTTGGTGTCTGTTAAGTTGTTAAAATTAAATTGAAAATAGGCAGTTCCTCATATCATATTTTCATTTTATTGTTAAGAAAGTGAAACAACATAGTTTGGGTGATGTGAATGAGGTTATAAAGTACACTGTTCCCTTTGTAGATTCACCCAACGTGTCCTCGGGAGTTTATTCTCCATATCATACTTCATATCAAAAAAAAGTCTGAACTTACAAGAAGACCATGCAGAACTGATCTTTGTTTAGGCTACTTAGTTTTGAGGAAAAAGCCCCAATCAGATCGGCAAATGTTAGCAGCTCCACCTCCGTTTTCCCTCATCCACACTAACATGGAGCAGCTGCGTTTAAAAAAAAAACTCTGATAACTCTGGCATAGTGTGGACAGACGGTGTAACCGTAGCAAAACGTATGTGTTTTAAAACTAAAAATAATAAACAGATAACTATTTTACACTTGTCAGTCAAGTCTGTATCTTTCACCAACATTTTATTTGTTTCCCAAATCAACTTCCCTCATATACTTCTTAAATCTGTTAATCTCTTCTAATATACAGTCATTTCACATTTTTACATTATATTTTAGAAGTTTAAAATGCAGACATACTTTAAAACTTCATATCAAATCTGATGCAATTGTGTTTACATCAATAAATGTGGCAGTTTGCTTTCACGTCGCTGGTTAAAGTTGTGCCTCCTGCCACAGAAAACACTTTCTGAGCATATCAGTGTGGAGAGGGCACAGACTCAACAACCCCTACAGCAGTGTCGAGGAGACCTTTTACCAGCCATTTACTCTCTTCTCTTCAGAGAGCATCCCGTCCTCGTACACACACACACCTTTTGTCATCCTGGCATTTGGCATATGATCAGAGTGTGTCTGGACACGAGACAGTCTGTTACAGAGTTGTCATTTTTCGATGTTGTCCTTGAAACCGGTCCAGGGATTGTCTGTGTGACCTTTGACTTCAGTAGACAGTGCTTGTGCATGGCCAGCATCCAAGCCTGATCTGATTTGATCCAGCCAGATGCGATGTGTATTTGTTAAAACGCTCACATGCCTGCACAAAGCGCTGGTGACCCAGAAAGCTTTCCTCGGTGCTTCTAAAGGGTTAAATCCACCTCCGCCCTTCATCTTCCTCTGCCCTGCCAGCTGTTCCTACTCCTCCACACCTTTCCTCTCTTTATCCACTGCTCCCTGCACTCCACAGTACCTCTCGGACCAGTAAATGAAAGCTCATTTGCAAGTTAGATAAATCCTTTGAATGTATTATGGATGTAAACAAATTAGGCCGTAAGCCCCAGACGATACCAAATGGAGCGGAGGTCTCTTCCTGCGGTGGTTTCCTGCACATGCTCAGTGGCTTGATTGATGCTTTTTTTATTCTGCCTTAATTATTTCAGTATGAACTGATTCTCTCCGTATGAGGCAGGTGCGTTGTTAAAGTAATGCTCTTTAATGCTACCTCTGTAACGCTCCCTGCCGAGTCCTTCCTCTCCTCATCAATTCATAACAAGAGCACTCAGCCAATTAAATCGGACCAGAAAGGGCTGAGAGGAGCCGAGTCATGCTGAACCTGTCTATCAATGGTGATGTTTGTGGTCAGCGCCATTCGACGGGCAAATCAAAGCTGTTGTTTTGTTTCATTTCTTTCAGCAATGTGTTCCTTTATTAGCTAATCTACTGTTTCTCATAATGATTAGTGGTGCTTGTTAAGGCAGCTACGAACTACTAAAAGGCTTAATTAATCGTGTTTTTTTTCTCTCTCAAGTTTAAAGTGGTTGTTCAAAAACATTTACTCGCTGTTTTGAACCTGAAGGTCAATTTTCTGTGGGACACAAAAGATGTTTGTTTTTGAAGTAATTGTGAAAGAAAGAAAGAAAGAAAGAAAGAAAGAAAGAAAGAAAGAAAGAAAGAAAGAAAGAAAGAAAGAAAGAAAGAAAGAAACAAACAAACAAACAAACAAACAAACAAACAAACAAACAAACAAACAAACAAACAAACAAAGAAAGAAAGAAAGAAAGAAAGAAAGAAAGAAAGAAAGAAAGAAAGAAAGAAAGAAAGAAAGAAAGAAAGAAAGAAAGAAAGAAAGAAAGAAAGAAACAAACAAACAAACAAACAAACAAACAAACAAACAAACAAACAAACAAACAAACAAACAAACAAACAAACAAACAAACAAACAAACAAAGAAAGAAAGAAAGAAAGAAAGAAAGAAAGAAAGAAAGAAAGAAAGAAAGAAAGAAACAAACAAACAAACAAACAAACAAAGTAATGTTACATATTTAAACCTTCTAGACCTTTATATATTCATTCATTCATTTTCCTTTAGCTTTGTCCCTTATTTATCAGGGACGCCACAGCAGAATGAACCACAAACTTATCCAACATATGTTTTACACAGTGGATGCCCTTCCAGCTACAACCCAGTACTGGGAAACACCCAAACACACTCATTCACACCCTCATACGCTGTTTAGTTCATCCAATTCACTATAGTGCATGTCTTTGGACTGTGGGGGAAACCGGAGCACCTAAAGGAAACCCACGTGAACACAGGGAGAACATGCTAACTCCACACAGAAATGCCAACTGGTCCATCCGGAATTCGAACCAGCTACCTTCTTGCTGTGAGGGGACCACTGAGCCACTGTGTCACCTTCATAGACTTTCAGAAATGCTAAAATACTGTGGCAAATGCTATGCAAGCACTTGTAATCTTGCAACCTTCCTGCAAACATACTAATAACTACATAGAACACACCAAATACAACCTAAAAGAGTGTAGTGATGTGTAGTGATGTCTAGTGTCCTAAAAGCAAGACTATGGCCTAAGATCCAATAACCTAAAGACCACTCAGAAAACCCAACCAATGGATTAGTCACAACAACATAACAAATATATCACTGTCTAACCTAGTAATTAAATAGTGACGATCAGAACACTCTAGCAACCGTGAAAACATCCTAGAAATGGCCTAACATCCATTTAAAACACCAATAACTACACAGAACACACCAAAAACAACTCAAAAGAGTGTAGTGATGTCTAGTGATGCTCTGGTGATCCAAAAGGAAGGCCAAAGCCTAAAGACTAAAGACTTACCTAAATACCACTTAGAACACCGAACCAATGGATTTACCGCCACAACACCAAAACAAATATATTACTGTGCAATGTAGCAATTAAATAGTGACCACCAGAACACTCTAACAACCATAAAAACATCATAGAAATGACCTAACATCCACTGAAAAAAATCTGGTCACTCTGCAACGCTATCTTGGTTGCCCACCACTTGAAGCTATAAGCAAGGCTGAAAAAAAAACAAAACAAAAAAAACTAGCCTAACGTCCAATGAAAACACTACTAACTACACAGAGCACACCAAAAACAACCCAAAAGAGTGTAGTGATGTCTAGTGGTGCTCTAGTGAACCTAAAGGAAGACCAAAGCCTAAAGACTGATAACCTAAATACCACTTAGAACACCCCACCAAGGGATTAACAGCCACAACACCATTACAAATATATCACTGTGTAAACTAGTTATTAAATAGTGACCACCAGAACACTCTAGCAACCGTAAAAACATCATAGAAATGACCTAACATCCACTGAAAAAAATCTGGTCACTCTGCAACGCTATCTTGGTTGCCCACCACTTGAAGCTATAAGCAAGGCTAAGAACAGTCATTAAGTGGATGGGAGAAAAACTAGGTTGCTGCTGGAAGAGTTGCTCACCTTGTGGTCTGTGTGACATTTAGTGCCCCAGTATAGTGATGGGAACTCTATACTGTCAAAAAAGCGTTGTCCTTTTGGTCAGATGTTAAATCGAGGTCCTGGATCTCTGTGGCCATAAAAAATTATCCAAGGATGTCTTCTGAAAAGAATAAGGTGTGATCTCAGTATCCTGGTCAAATTTGCTGACTGACCACTAACTATCTCATACTATACTAGTTTGTGGTGGGTGTTTAGGTGTATGCTGCACATCGGTGGTTTGTAAAGCACTCTAATTGCTGAGAAAAGAGCAATTAAATAGTAATAAAAGATTTGAGAAATTATCTAATGATCACCCAGATCACCTGCCTAAACCACTTAACACCCATGGTGTGGTGTTTTTCACGGGAAAGGAGCAGTAAAATGCCTATACTGTATATCACTGTGTAATCTAATAATTAAATAGTGATCATCAGAGCACTCTAGCAACCGTAAAAACATAATAGAAATGACCTAGCAGACAAACACTGATAACTACACAGAACACACCAAAAACAACTCAAAAGAGTGTAATGATGTCTAGTGACCTAAAAGGAAGATCATAGCCTAAAGACCAATATACTAAATACCACTTAGAACACCCAACCAATGGATTAAAGCAACAGCACCATAACAAATATATTACTGTGTAGTGATTAAATGATGACCACCAGAACACTCTAGCATGCGTGAAAACATTATAGAAATTGCTCAACATCCACTGAAAACATCCGGTCACTCTGCAGCATTATCATGGTTGCCCACTGAAGCTATAAGCAAGGTTGAGAATAGTCATTAAGTGGATGGGAGATAAACTAGGTTGCTGCTGGAAGAGGTGCGCACCTTGTGGTCTGTGTGACTCCTAGTGCCCCAGTATAGTGATGGGAACTCTATACTGTCAAAAAAGCGTTGTCTTTTCGGTCAGATGTTAAACCGAGGTCCTCGGTAAATAATCCTAGGATGTCCTCTGAAAAGAATATGGTGTGATCTTAGTATCCTGGTCAAATTTGCAGACTGACCACCAACTATCCCCATACTATAGTAGTTTGTGGTGGGTGTTCTGGTGTCCAGGTTTATGCTGCACACTGGTGGTGTGTAAATCACTTTGATTGCTGAGAAAAGAGCAATTAAATAGTAATGAAACATCTTAGAAAGGATCTGAAGATCACCCAGATCACCTGCCTAAACCACTTAACATCAAATGCAGTGTGTTTTGTTTTGTGTGAACAAATGCACTGTCACACATGTATTTGCCTTTTAAAGTAGTCTGTGTGTGTCTGACAGGGCAGAGGGTAAGGAGGAGTGATTTAGGCATTGTTGAGATTGATTAAGACTCACTATTGATCACGGAGTGTGTGGGTGTGGGTGGGTGGGTGTATGGGGATGGGGAAGAGGAGAGCCCAGGGCCCGTTTCTCTGAAGACTCCAGTTCTGTTCTCAATCGCAGGCTGGCTAGAGACCCCTCAAGGGGCCACATCAAAGAGTCCTGCTCCCTCGCCACCCTTGTCTTTTGAAGACAGTGGCGTTTGATGACATCACTTCCCCTATTATTTCACAGTGGGACAGTGTGGCTCATGTGGAGCACAATACCTCAACGACAGAAAGAATCGATTGAATCTGTCAGCGTCTGTTATCTAACACCACAAGCAAAATTGAGTATTATGGAAATTTGGGATTTCACGCTTGTCTCTGAATATGTCTCTGAATCCTAATGTATCTTTGCACAGGTTAAGTTATGATTTTAGATTAAAAGAGCACACTTTTCTTATAAGACTGACATACAGTAACACATCAGGAAAGTATATAGCAGCATTGAAATACAACACTCCTCGACTTAAAGATGGATCCCGTATACTGTAGTAAGCCATCAACAAACAGAGCGCAGGCTAATGATTACTGACAAGCCAGTGTCTGTTGACTTTTAAGACACCTGAGCCAGTGTTTTTCTCCACATCTGTTCCTCACCTGTGGTGACCACATGCAGGCCCCGAGGTTTGAAGATACTGATCGCAGAGAGGTCAAACATATGGGCAAGCCTGTTAAACACCCTCACGCTGACTGCTGACACACTGGCTACATCTCTCAGCTAGAGTCACATTCAAACGTCTCCTGGAATAGACATAAAGAGATGTCACACAGAAAAGAAAATTAGATCTTTATTTAGTGGCATGTCAAACCCTAATATATGACTGGGAAAATCTAAAGTGAAACTCTAAGGCTTTACATTGATTCTTTTCCCAATACAACACGTTTCAAAAATGACTAACACAGTTTTAAAACATGAAATGAAATTATTTTATTCATTTTCTTTTCGGCTTACTCCCTTTATTAATCTGGGGTCACCACAGCAGAATGAACCGCCAACTTATCCAGCATATGTTTTACATAGCGGATGCCCTTCCAGCTGCAACCCAACACTGGGAAAGAAAGTATTTTATTACCATTTTTATTGTTTTGAGTTGTGTGAAGTAACATACTGAGAGGAATACTCAAGTTTACTCAAAGAAGTGTGGGTCTGTACAGATAGTTTGTACAATTTTGACACATATTATTTATGTTATAGTTAAAGAGGCCTTGAACTGAAAATTCTGCCATTATTCGATCACCCATCACTTGTTCTAAACTTGTTTGACCTTCTTTCTTCTATTGAACACAAAGGAAGATATTTTGAAGAGAGCTGGAAACCTGTAACCCTTGACTTTTATGGTATTTGTTTTTCTGTCTATAGATGTTAATGGTTTCATGTTTTCAACTTTCTTCAAAATATTTTTCTCATCAGTTTTCAACAGAAGAAAAAAACTAAATAGTGAACATATATTCTAGTAGATCCAACCCAGGCTCAATCTAGAAATAGCTTGGGTTGAGTAGATCATTTGGAAAAGGGGCAGAAGTAGATTTTTCAAATGAATTAACTGCATCCCAATCATCATAAATACTGCAGAAGTCCTTTTGGAATCTGAATTGACCCAAGATTCTTACAACAATTGTCAAGTTTGGTGAAGGAAAAAATAATGGTTTGGGGTTACATTCAGTGTGGAGGGTTGTAAGAGATCTCCAGAGCTCATGGGAGTCATGCAAAATAGTAATTCTTTTTTTCCACTGCACCATCACTTTATATTCTATATTGTACATTATTTCTATTAAGTGACAAGACTTTTGTCTACGCAAAGTCAGACCTTACTGTTCTAATTAAATAATTAAAAATCAAGGCATTATAATGTTTTATTTTTGTAAAATAAGCATATTCTAGAGACATTTGCCTCATATAAGCCACTTCCGATACCAATTAATCAGCTAGAAGTCAAGTTATTATTTATTGTTCCTAAAACTTGGATAGATCGCTAGATATTGCTAGACTAAATCGCGACAAGATTTCTCATCAAGGTGAAAAGTTGTCTTGTGAGTTGTGATGTTATGATGAAGCATGAGGGTATATTTTGCACTGAGGATTGCAGGATTAGAACCACATATCAAGTGCTTTGCACACACCTAACAGGCTGGCCTCGAAGTTGCATATCACCCGCAGTACAGACATGTAAACGACATTATCAAACTATTATTGTTGTGTCAGACTTTTAGCTGCATCATCACCGAACACACGTTTATGCTGTCCGGAAAAAAAAGCTGTTGCTGAATGAAAGTGAAACTTTTGAAAAATTTTAAACCACAAATGACATGATACTTACATTTTTTTTTTTAAGTTCAGTTTGTGGAAAGGAGTTCGATACTCATATGAAATAGTACAGGAAAGAAGTCAGTCAGTAGAGTTTATAGCAAAATATTTAGCACTGTTTTGCATTATGCCTCTATGTAAATAAATGTAAAACATTCATAACAAGTTTATAGTGGAATAAAATATTTTCCATCTTGTGAAGTAAGCTTCATGTCACACCTCTTATACATACATAAACACACACACACACACACACACACACACACACACACACATATATATAATTTATTTATTTATTTATTTATTTATTCCCTTTAATGTTTATGGTATTTTCTGAAAGAACTGTACAATTTTTTAAAAGATCTATGTAAAGAACCCTAAAATAAATTTTTGATTATAGTTTTCAGACCGACCTTCGATAAATATATATATAGCACTGATTTCAGAGAGCTATTTCTTTAGGCCTGACCCATGTCACATTCTCTTCTCTCTGTTTCTCTCTTTCTCTCCTCTCACTCTCTCTCTCTTTGCTTTTGTCTTTTCCCAATCCCCCTCTCTCAGCTTCAGGGCTTTTCTGGCTTGGTATTTGCTTTAACCCCGAATCAATCTGTTTTGAGCAGAACTCATAAACTTTTCATAAGCTCAACCCTTACACCCATGCGAGTGAGCTCGTCAAGACTCCTCCGCCTGTCCTGCTGCTTGTTTGATATTCAGCGTAGTTAAGTGTGGTGCCGGACCCCACGCCAGGCGGCATTCAGTCGCGCCACGTGTCTTTTTCTCCACCGCTCAGCGAGCCGCTCCTTTCTGCGCATCGATCCCAGCCTCCGTACATCATCTAAGTGTGAGCGCTATCAAGCCGCGGCATGTTTAATTTATGTAGTGGAATGTCCGCTTGGTTAGACACCCTGCACTGTTTGGAGACGTGCCGTGCTCAACCACTTAATGTAGTCGCTTCAATTTGTGCTGTGTTTGCCTGATTAACGCTGAGTGACGTCTGTCCACAGCACACCTCGCCAAGGGACGGACGCTGCCGATGGATTTTGTGTTTGCTCACCAGAATGACATCGACGTTCATGGTGATGTGTTTTGCTGTGACACCTTGCCTGCGTGTTGGTCAACAGACTTAATAAGCACAGAACAGACTCGCTTTTCTCTGTCTTTATCATTCCTTCTCTCTCTCTCTCGCCCTTGCTCCTCCACACACATTTGCCGAACAGCAGGTCAAACTTTTTAAACGCATGCATCGCTAACAGGCTCACTCAGGCAGAAGTGCCATCTCAGCACCTGTGCCTTAATGATTAATACCATATTGATGATCTCAATTAATTTCCTATTACCGGCAGCAGGTCTGCTCGCTTTCTGTCACGGCCGTGAGTTTGGACTGGGGGAGATCTCAGAGGGCAGCTGGCTGCTGTTGATAGTGTGAGATTTTTGGGTCGCTGTGCACCACACTTTCATACTGAGAAGGATTTTTTTTTCTGTGTAATGGTGACTGACCTTCAGTGTGCAATTGTCAGTTAGTAGAAGTAAGAACATGTCTTAAATTTGGGATACACAGTCTGACATCAAAGAACAGGTTTTGCTATTATAGGCTCATTCTGAAAACATAGCCCTATCTACATTTTTAGAGATCACAAATTATGTAGTCAGTTGTACGTCTTTAAAACAAACGATACAGGGCGGTTATGATACTGTTCCTTTTCTCGCTTACCAACTGACCTCTTAACTCTGTATGGACAGCTTTCCCACTGTTACCAGTTTGTCCTGTTAGCTCGCCATGTACGACCATAGACTTGGGACACAGAGAGAAGTTAACCATGATGGCAGGGTTTAAGTATGGTGAAGAACAATGAAAAATGAAATAAACAATTAAATAACACGGTGAGAATGTGGTAAAATCTGAAAATTTGGTAAAAAACAGTCGAGGGCTTTTCTTTTTTTCTGGATTGCTTTTGAAAACACTGTCGGTTGGGTTTAGGGAAGAGGGTGGGCACTGGTCAATCAGTGCTTTCGAAAACAATATTGGTTGAGTTTAGGGAAGGAGGAGGGTGGCTCAGTTGATCGGTCTGTCAGTCAGTCATTCAGGCCTCTAGTGGATTTACGCGAGAACAGCAGGTGCAAATGGCACTTGCGAGAGAAATTTGAGATCTAAACAAGCATACACAGCGACTTTTAGTGGATTCGCGAAAACAAAAACTGCAAAAAAAACGTAACTCCTGGGACGTATTAGGTGCTCTTCAAAAATGTATATAGAGGTACGTTTTCAGAATGAGCCTGGGTTGGTTTTTGCTGTCACCTCATGTTGTCTCCATGACACACCAAACAGATGACAGTCAACTGAAACAGGAATGTACTATCTACCTCTGCATAAAAGTATGTATCTTGCTGAACATGTTGGGGGCAGCAGTACTGTATTTATTCCACAAAGGGAAACCAGCACACATACTAACCAATAACAAAGCAGCACTTTTGTACCATTTTTCACTTTACTTCCTGTTCACCACAGATAGATTCGCTTGTGCAAAGAGGTTTAGTACTCTATGTAGTTTGCAAATATTTAAGAAGTGCAACGAATCTAAATAACACTTCTTTGTTTTTCCTCTTGACTTACGTCATTTGCATAGTTTCATTTTAGCTTTAGTTTTTATTTTTTGTTGTCATGCTCTGATTCATAGTCAAACAGCCAATTAGAGTGTTCTTATTCACTGACGGTCAAAGGCGATTCTGCATGGTGAACTGGGCAAACTCCCTCTGACATGAGACGAGAAGCAACATGTGGACAACCGTCAATTTAGTGTTTTCCAGCCTTTAAATGCAACTTGAGTTGGGTCACATTGACATGCAGAATTTATCCATCTATGTTTTTGGATTGGGGCGACATGGTGGCTCAGTGGTTAGTACTGTGGCCTCACAGAAAGAAGGTTGCTGGTTCGTATCCCAGCTGGGTCAGTTGGCATTTTTGTGTGGAGTTTGCATGTTCTGTCCATGTTCTTGTGTCTTTCGGTTTCCCCAGTCCAAAGACATGCGCTACAGGTGAATTGAATAAACTAAATTGGCCTTAGTTTATGTGTGTGGATGGATGATTCCCAGTACTGGGTTGCAGCTGGAAGAACATCTGCTATGTAAAACATATGCTGGAGAAGTTGGTGGTTCATTCCACTGTGGAGACCACTGAAGAATAAAAGGATTAAGCCAAAGCAAAATGAATGAATGAATGAATGAATGAATGAATGAATGAATGAATGAATGAATGAATGAATGAATGAATTAGAAACATATAATTATTTGATACACACATAGAAAAGAGACTGTAGAAGTACATAATACTGTGCAATACTGTTAATATTAATGTGAGATTAACAATATAGATATAACAATAAGAGATTATTCGTTCAGAGTAAAAACAATGTCACAACATGAAATGTAAAAAATGAAACTAAAGAACCAGCCTGATCTAACAATGAACGTATTCTGTGTTTTTTAAAAGTTAGAATGAATGTTTTTGGATTTTGGAAAGTGAACTGTGATCTTATTGGTTAACATAATTTAGTTTTATTATATCAACAGAAATGACAAAGGGGTAGAAAGTTACAGTTCATTACTGATTAATTATGCTTGTGTGTCTACACTGTCATTCAGCAGTTCAGAAGACGTTTCCTATGTTTTTCCAAAGCTTATTTGATATTAAAGAAATATCAAATAAGGTCATATTGTTAACAAATATTAATGAGACATTTCTATTTTAATCTATTTTTAGAAAATAATTTGTTCTTGTGATTGAAATCTGAACTTTCAGCTAAATGTTTTCATGTCTTCGGTGTTAAATAATCCTTTAGAAATCATTGAGTACGTTTACATGGACACCAATAATATGATTTTAATACGATTAAGATAATACTCTGATTAAGAGTTTACCATTTAAACAGCAATTTTTGATTCATTTAATCTGATTAAGGTCATAATCAAACTAAACAGAAATCGAAATAAGACATGGAGTATGTTGATTTTAGCATTATTGAAGTGCAGTACAGACAGTTACACACAGGGTTGTTTGACACTATTCTCTGCACCTACCAAGTCAGAAAAGGACCCCAAACACACACCGTGAAATGTGGAGGTTTTCTTTACATCCAATATGCCGTTTGTAATGGGGGGCATGCATGAAATGTTCCCAAATGAAAGTGAAAGTAACAAACTGCAGCTAAAATTGACAAATTAAAAATGAAACACCCGAAATTATATGAAACTCCAGAGGAAACGTGTATAGCATGTGCTATAACATGTAAAACTGGATCATGAAAGGAACATTCAACTCATGTGAACACCTTAATCATATTATTGTTTTATTCAGGTTAAGTCAAATAATTCAATTACTGGCGTCCATGTAAAGATATTCATTGTAATATGATCAATTTTGTGTGTGTCTGTGTAAACAATGATTGTTAAGTGTCTGTTTATTATTGCACATTACATTTTCAAGAAGCAGGTTTCCATAAATTTCCTAAATTATTTAGCATTTAAACATATAATGCATTTTAGAAGATCATTGCCATCCATCTCTGAAAACAAAACAAAACATATATTCACATTCATCTGGCAGTCACACACACAAATCAAAACATTCCTAGGTAATTTAGTTGATTTTAGTTCTTCTTGCATTGTTTCAGCCCTTTTGTCAATTTACTTATTCCTCCCTCCTGTTCTCTTCTTCTTCACCTCATGGCAGTTCCAGCACCCTCTGTCTCTCTCCCTTCCTTTTAAAGTGGCTTAACTCGCTCTGCTGGTCGCTAAGCAACTACTGACCGTTTCGGGGTCCCGGGAGACCAGGGTTTATGTGTGTAGGCACTGGGGGTCTCCTGAGTGCCTGCACTCTGGGGTCCTCCAGCTGGAGCGGTCAGTGCGCTCTCAGACCTCTCAGTGCTCAACTGAATATTGCAGCATACTGATTTTGTAGCTCATATTGCTGATGCAATGGTGAATTACATGGGAAAAAAAGTTTTATTTGACTGCTTTTGGTTCAAAATTTGAACCGCTAAGCCATTTCCAGATTCCACTGAGGCTTGTGCCGAAGCATCTTAAGGCTAGAGATGCTGTCTTCTTTTATCCGTTGTCCCTGATCCTATCGGCTTATCTGTGATTTAATCGGGACCCTGAAGTCCTGGCACTCAAAGAATGCCTTGCCGTACAGAGCCTGCTCCCTAAAATATAAATCATTGATGGCCTCAGCGTATTATGCATATTGTAATTCTTGTATACAAGGTTTAAACTCTGGCTATGACTTGCGTTTAGCATTAAAAGCCAAGCTCAGGCTTCCCAGCTTTAACAAAAACAGCTTACAACAGCATAAATTTCCAATGTGGTCCAACTTGCGCTTAAAAAAGAATAAAAGATAAAGAATATGTAGTTTATTTTCTTTCTTTTTTTCTGTAAAATCCTTTAAACACCTTTGGACCTATAAAAATATGTGTGAAGGCTATTTTATAAATGTGGAAGTGATAGTTCAACCAAAAAATGACAATTTTCTCATTCATTTACTGCACTCACCTTTGTGTTGCTTTCAAAGCCATAAAACTTTAGTTTATCTCCTGAACAAATTACGTGGTGTCTGTCATTCCACTGAAACTCCAAGGAAAGTCCAAAAGGTGAAAATTCTTTTATTTAAAGAACATAATGATTGTACATGATGACAGAAATGTTTGACAGAAATATTCCTTTGAGAAATGTTTTTTAGAAAATAATGCATTCTTCTTCTTCATTATTCATCATTCATTCATTCACTCACTCACTATCCTTCGGCATATTCCCTGAATTATCAGGGGTCGCCACAGTGGAATGAACCAAAAATTACTCCGACATATGTTTTTTTTTATGAAGTGGATGCCCTTCCAGTCTTAACCCAGCACTGGGAATTCTTCATTATTTTAATATTATTATTATTATTATTATTATTATTATTATACATAGTAGATTTAACAAAACTTTTTGAGATGTAAAATAATTATAAATGTTTAGTAATAAATATATTATTATTATTATTATTATTATTATTATTATTATTATTATTATTATTATTATTATTAATAATAATAATAATAAATAAATAAATAATAATGTGTAATAATAATAAAAGTTTTGTGAGGTGTCTTAGGGATATTCTTCAAATCTAATTAATTGTGTAGCTTTACACTGAATGCAGTAATGCAGGTTAAACAAACAGTGACAAAAACAAACTTTAATTAATAACCTAAGAAAGCATTTAAGTAGGTCCCACCACAACTTTTTCTGTCATCATGATATTTTACAGGGAAGCCAGAACTTTTATACACGTGATTTAAATAACGTGGGAGGCGATCTCTCTGCAGGTGTTATAATTGTTGGATTAACCTACAAGTTTAAAACAGTTATTAATCTGCTGGCCATGTGTATTCCGAAGTGGGTTTTGATCCGTACAGATCACAGATCAACCATGATTTGTTACACTCCTATACTTTATACTAGTTCTTGTTGGTATTATCAACTAAAAACAATGAAAATGGTCAGTTACAGTAGATGAAAACCTGATAGAGACACCATCACCGAAAACCCTACACACTGTATTCTGGTTAACCGCCAGTGTTAGACTGATGAGTGGATGTGGATGTGCAAGGGTTGGCTGACTTTGCTGTGCTCATCACTGACACATGCACTTCCACTGAGAGACTTTGGGCATTAGGTGCAGAGTCACCGAACTCCAGCGAGCTCCATCACAGCAGCCTGATGGCTCCCAGACGGCCTGCTCCCGGTCTGCTCAGGGCACACACTCACACTGCTAATGGACAGACAGACCTCCACTGCTTCGAAATAACTCAAACAGCAACAGCAGCAGCAACCCAAGGTGGAATCAACACTTTTTACAGTAACACCTACATTTTGTCCTCTGCGCTCGGTGTAAACTCCAGTTTGATCTGCTGCGCACCTGCAATCTCCAAAGATAGAAGTGAATACAGTACGTCTTCCAGTTTTTTATTTTATATTTTGTTACAGAACTACATGTTGACACCTGGGCAAACACATAACGGCACGCTCGACGGACACTCTTGCTCTTGTGCGCTGAGTAGTTCTGCCCCTAGAAGCTAAGTTATTTAAAGCTGGCTCTTGACTTCATCATTACGGGCTGCTGAATTAAACATCACAGGCCTCAGCCTCTGGCTCCTGCAGAAGAGCTCCGCCGTGCTTTTTTTCACACCAGCTCCATCCTTTTCCTCCAAAAGTTATATTCGCTAACAACACTCCACACGCTTTTCTCTATCATTTCTGTGGAGAGTAGGAGGTGGGCAATACTGCAGTATCTGCCATTGATATTGACACATATATCAATTCTTACCACTTTTTAAAGCATGTCCTTCTGTGTACATGTACTTTTGTGTAAGAGAAGGCAGTGTGCTCTGGGTTATGAAGTGAATGCATTGATGAACATGTTTTTAACCTAAAGGTTTTTGAAATTGTGACCTCAAAGCACATATAATTATTATTATTATTATTTTTTTTTTATTATTATTATTATTAAATAAATAAAACATTGCACATTTATAAACTGTGCTTCAAACAGGTGAGTGGGCTTGACAAACCACCTGTAGAAACACTCTTCTCTCTATATATATATATATAAAAAGTCCACCACTTTTTACTCAAGTACTTAATTCTCCATTTGATTTGAGTTGAATATGAATCACTTTGAAGAGATTTTGTCTGAAACAGGTACGCCTGTACTGACACCTTTATGATTCGTCCATGCGTGATCGCCAAAACCAGATAGACAATAATCATTGGATAGAAATTGCAACAGCTGACGAAAGGAGGAAAGTTTTTTTGCAAGAACCTGAGGGATAAATTTGTTTAAGCCAAAAGAGGCCATGGCAAAAGAGGAGACTGGAGACCCAGGTACACAATTACAGAAATATGTTTTTCCACCATTTATAGGTTTTACACTGATGTATATATTACAATGTTGAATTTAAAACAATTGAATAGTTACAAATCTATAATTAAGAAACAAAATATTTCTTTGATAACTGGAAAAGAAATTTGTAAACCTATCGGTTTTCAATATACTGATCCCCTGTTTTTCTGGGCTTTATTATGATAATGGTCAGGAATGTTGAACCATTATTGCCTTTTTAACTTTTAGTAGAGGACAGAAACTAGCCAGATAGTAATATGTGAATTTTGGGGCAGGTTAAATAATAATTAAAAAAAATATATGTAAATTTTTAGTAAGTGTACTTTTTTTGCTTTTATCCTTGCCATAATTAAAATAGAGCAGCCCATGTTCTCTTGTCATTATTATTTTAATAAAGTTTAATAGGTAGATCTGTCCAAAATATGAACAAAAGCAAGTGATGCATCAAAGTTTAATTTTAAAAAATCTTGAATGGTTATAAAAAATCCTATAATCATTAAAATAACTTATAAAAATAATTTGTTTAAATATCTTAAATGATAGTAATGCTATGGCGTTAGTCCGGAATTTTTCTACTTCTCTGTTTACCTGTGTGATTTTACAGTAGGTTTATTTTGATCACCCCCTGTCATTTTAAAGAATATCACAATGGCAAATGCATCAAGTATAAAAACCTCATCTATTTCATGAGGTACGTGCGCAGTCAGCAGAGGTCCACGACCAGGCAAAATTATAAATCAGGCTTGCCAGTTCCTTTGTATAATTAGCACTTCTTGTGTGTATTGCCTATTCTTGGTGAATCGCTGAATGCCTCCTGAATTGTAAGTCACTTTGGACAAAAGCATCTGCTAAATAACTAAATATAAATGTATATAATTATTACAACTGCAATTAACTTATTTTGCAAGCAAGGAATTTGCAAAAAAAAAAATTTAATTATAATTAATAATTGTCTATTTTGTCTATTTTGGCATGTTTTTTTTCCAAGCAATATTTAAAATGCTGGATTACTAGCACTTCTCATGATAATTCGCCCCTTAATGATGAATTCCTTGTTAAATCAATCTAACTTTGGACAAAAGCATCTACAAAATGACTAAATGTAAATTATTACAATTATTTTTATTATTAATGTCATGAACTTAATTTTCAAGCATGAAATTTGCACAAAAATATTACTGGAGAAAAATTCCCTGTATATACATATACTATTAAGTGACAATTAAATTTTAATCATTATTAAGAGGTTAAGGCCTAATCCCAATTCTACCCCTTAGCCCTTCCCCTTACCCCTACTCTTCTTTTTTGCGCATTCACGTCAAGGGGTAAGGGTGTCCCAATTCTCTTTAGCTTGAAGGTGTAGGGAAGGGGTAAATACTCCTTCAAATAAAGATTTTTTTAGGACCACACTCGAAACCAAGGGGTAAGGAGTAAGGAGATTCACAAACTTTTTTGTCATTATTACGAATTTAGCAACAAACAAGCACATGTTTTAATATATTAATAACAGTGTTTGTGTTTTACTGTCATGCTTTAAACAAAACGCTAAAATAAAAACCGCTATCTATAAATCTATAATCCCTAATCATAACTCCTGTACAGCAGTTCCACAACATTCTGACACTCGATGACTCTTGAAAACCCTGTCAGTAATGTCTAGTGGCTGGGAATGAGCTTTTTACCGTCTGCTATAATGTTAATGTTGTTTTTGGTGTGTTTACATTGATGAATATGGCCACTGTGTAAATCCACAGTATAGTAACGATCTTATTGTCACATTATATCGTTATGATAACATAATATATGCCTTGTGATTTCCTGAAGATAAATACCAAAAATAACACAACTGGGATCACTGCAGCAGTCGCGATCGTCTGATCCCAAATGAAGTATGAGATTGTGATGACATATGATGATGTGTGCAGGTGTTGTAGTGCTGGCCCAATTCTTAGGGGGAAATTTTGATGTCCTTCCTCTTCACCCTCGGTTGGAAGGGCCAAGGGTAAGGGGAACTGGTAGGGGAACAAAAATAGAATTGAGATTGGACCTAAGTGAATTAAAATGGCATCAAATTACAGCAGGTGAATGTTAATATTGCCTTGATTAAGCTTGAACTTAAGACTTAGCCTAAGAGTTAAGCTGCCCCAGACCAGGCTAGTTTCCCTGCATAAGTTGCCTGAGTTTGAACTATCGTAAATTTGGTTTATGTAACAGAATCCACCATTAATAAACCTGATTTACCAAACTAAGCCTGACTTATTCTCTAAACTTGGTTTATGGAACAGGCCCCAGGCTGGTACTTTAGTCCCACCCCTCACAATTTACAAATTAAGCACTAGTTATATCTGTATAGCTATATTCTTAATCTCACAATATTGTACAGTATTATGTACTTGGATAGTCTCTTTTCGTAGTCAAATAGTTATATGATAGTAAATCATTCATTCATACATTAATTTCTTTATTTTTCTTCAGTTTACTCCCTTTATTCATCAGGGGTTGCCACAGCGGACTGAACTGCCAACTCATCCAGCATATGTTTTACACAGCAGATGTCCTTCCAGCTGCAACTAAGAAACTGTCCAAAACTGGCGCGTAGTCATATGATGCAAAGACAAGTAAAACACACCAGAGCATTGTGTGTGTATTGACATGTGAAATAAATGGCATATTCTGACACGTCTACACTTTTGTGTGAATCGATGGGCTTTGGCATAGATTAGAGAACTTTAAACTAAAGCCGACTGGCCGAGCTGATTTTACATGCTCCAGCAAAAAGAGAGGAGTTGTCAGAAAGTCATGCTGTATTCCTCAGCCATTTCCTACTGTGTGTCCATTGGGAATGGGATTTTCGTGCACCTCCTGTGGCGCGTGCAGCTTTCTGAGGAGCTGTGCATGAAATGTGTGTGTTTGTTTGTGGCTGTATGTGGGCATCAGAAGATCACAGCAGTAGACCAAACTGAGGCTGAGGTGCTGAATGCTTAGCTTGGGATACAATCAATGTTTGAATGTGTGAATATAACAAAATTTTGGATTTTTAGTATTGATGTTGAGCTTCTCACCAGTAGAGGGTCAGCTAAACATGTTTGATGGGGTTTCTTTAACACTTTTCAAACTTTTGGTATCCAGGGGTCTTCTTTTTATTATTATTTATTTATTTTATTTGTTTATTTTTGTTATTTTAACTTTTTTATTTGTGTTAAGTGATGTCACAGTAAGATTAAAATTTATATTTATTTTTTAAATTTCTTGGTATATATTTGACATGTATTTACACGTTATATATAGGGAGAAAGAGGAAGAAAAAGGGTAAATGTCATAGACTGTAAAAGATATGGATGTAGTATTCGTAACGTCACCCATAGGTTTCTGAAGAACACATAAGAAGCTACCAGTAGGCGTGGCCAATCGTCGCCATTTTCTTCACGTGTCATCGCACCGACCCGGGGATACCAAAAAAGGGCAAAGAGGCGGAGCGTGTGCAGAGCTACAGACGCCTGCTGACATTTTGCTTAGACGGGCGTTTCTTTGGGAGAAACGCTTAATACTTCATTACCTGCGACTCGTTTGTGTTTTGACCACATGTGCTTGGTTGTATACTATAGAATTCCAGTGTTAAGTATTTTAAAAACACTGCCTTAATACATTGAGCCACTAAACATTGTTCTTATAATGTTTTTCTACAGGAGAAAAATGCTAATTTCTTCCAAATACTTAAAATATAGTCTGTGTTAGTAAATGCAATGCTATTTATGAAATCCAGGCATAACACTGTATGACAATGCTTCAGATGACTGTTCTATTGCCTACAGCAAATTAATCTGTCAGATTCTGAAGTGCATTACAGTTCTAAAGAAAATTATAAGTGATAAATTATCTTAAATAAAGCAAATACATTTATAGATATAGTTTAAAAGTAAACAGGAATTTCACTCACCTGGGAAATGTAGGCCACGTGAATGGTTTGTAAACATAATTAGGTGCACAGCATGCCATATTATCTGAAAATTGTAAGAAATAATTCCAAAAGACAACTGACTGTGTAAAGCCACATAAAACAAAACAAATATACAATATATATACCAAGTTCAGTGGGCAATCAGCCATAATCAGCTGAGATGAAGTGACGGCGACCAGCAAGACCTAGCTGTCACTCAAGGGGCCATGCCCTTAATTATGCAGACTTAACATAATGAAACCCAACGGATGAGTTCTTAAAAAAATTCACCCCCTCACAGTTGTCATGAACAGTAATATTAGCTATATGAACCAAAATCGTTATTTGTACCAGGCTATAAACACCTTTTTTTTCTGCTGTAAAGTTGGCCAATTTATTGGTAGATAGAAATTTGCTCTATTATGCAGCCATAAATTTTGATGAATTATAGTTTCAGTTACTTCCGAATTTGCTTCACGAGGGAGAGCATGAGGTTGCCCCTTGGTAAATATGCATTCTGAGAAGGATATTTTTGTTGTGCAGTCAAGCTATACATTTGCAAATGGTGTTAGACAAATAAGTCACATGATCTATTTTATTCCTTTTTATAAGACCCCATAGTTTTTCATGATTTTATTGTGATAAAAAATTACTGGAAATTTGCAGACAATTTGCGGACAATTTTGCGATTAAAAAATATTTATATGACATCTTATTTCCCATATTAGGCAGCCTACTATGTTAGGTATGCAATCTAACACAATGACAATGATAAAAGTCATAATAATAAAGCTTCTTTATATTGGTCTCTCGTCAAGACGAGATCTAAAACAGATCTAAAATGGTAAGGATTAAGACAAAGGAAGGTTGTAAAACTCTTATCACAATCTTACTTTCTCAGACTGAAGAGCGGTGTTGTCGCGCGCGTTCTGATAAGCTGTGTAGTCGCGCGCGTACTCAGACCGGTGTTGTCACGCGCCTACTGAAGAGCGGGACCGAGAGTGTGCCGCGTCGCGGGGGCACTTTTGATCATTTTGGAAGGGCACTTTCTATCCAAGACTAAAAAGGGCATGTGCACTGCACAGGTTGAGCCCTATGTGTGCACGTGCCTGTCTGACATTATGCACCTCACACATAAGAAATGCATTAGGGCTTTCCCTATACTGTAATACACCTAAAACACGGATTGCCTTAAAACTTTTTTAATGACAGGGATGCGTTTAATCTAGTCAGCGTCAAGGAAAGACTTGAGGAAGTTATTTATTGATTTGATGCACATCATGATACCACCCATACCTGTAAAGCACAAATAATGTCCTTCAATTCGGTCACGTCCAGTGGCCGTCATCCTTGAACCACTGTAAGCTGCTTGCCTTTCTGTTTGTTTCATTGCTCCGATTGTTAGATGTTTAGATGTTACTCATTAGATTATAAGTAGACTGTTAAGTCGGGGTTAGGGTTAGTGTAAATTGACATGTACTTGCAAAGTTATTTATAGTTAGTTAAATGTTTGTTGAAGAGGCAGTAATAACAGATAATAAGCAGACAGTCTACTAATACTCAAATGCACCATCAAAATAAAGTGTTACCAAAAAAAAGGGTAGCGCTGACAGGAAGTGACATCACCTTGTTCAAAGCTGGATTCAAAGTGCCTGACTTTTTCTGAGTTGCACTGTAAAGTATTCTGCATATACAGCCTCATAAACATTAAAGGGTTCACGCAAGGGTCTTCCTCTGTACTAGACACCAGCTGTAGGGTGTTTGCTGCACACCATCGGCTTTGACGTGCCGTATAAACACCCACACACCCATCGCTTGTGTACAAACACTCGCACACACAAGCGCACCAGTCGGTAATGGGAAATAAAACTATGAAGAAAGGGGGATGTTTTGTGGCCGCCGCAGCACTGAGTCAATTGACCTTGAAATGAACAGCAGCACTGGGGGACGGCGAGGTATGGATACATTTAAGAGCTGGGTGTGGGTGCCAGGGGCCACAGCCTACTGCCTAATGACGGACACACTGCGCCATCCATCACAATGCCACTGCCAGGGCACCCGCCAGGGCAAGGCTTTAATCACCTCTTTCCCTCATAAACACACACACACGACACACCAGTTTTTTTATTCTTTACTGTGGGTTGTGCATTTGTATGCGCTGTTAAAGGTACAGTACAGCTAAAAATAGAAGTTGGAATTATGTGTATATTTCTAGATGAAATGCATTGCTGTCTACTGTAGAACACAAATGAAGCTTTCAAATACATGATGAAGCTTTCAAATCAAATACAATGGAAGTATAAAGTCATACAGGTTTAAAATTGTACAAGTGATAAGGAGTTTTGAGGTTAAATCTTTCTTTAAAGGGTCATTGGTTACACTTTACAGTAAGGTTGTAAACTAAGTATTAGTTCGCGTGACCGGAAATTGGCCTGATTACGTGGTTTCAAACTTAATCAAAATCGGACGTTACCTACCGATCAGGACTATATGTAAATATATATATAATCATTATTTTTTTAGCACATCTATAGTTATGCCGTGCCACAGAGTTAGACCTCTTTCTTGACTACACACAGAAACACCAAGCGTGCGGCATGACATCACTTTGTTGCAGAGACGCTATTAGTTAAAGGCCGGCAAAGTAGAACACAGAGGCAGCTTGAAGCGCAAAGTGCGAGTGTGTCTGCGTTCTGGAGGTATTATAAAGTTAATGACAACAACATTGCCATAGTCAAATGTGAGATATGTAAACTTGTGATTGCCTGCTGGGTACTTTAAGTTGAGGTGCTGTTTGTTTTTATATTAGATTTGTTTTATATACAGTTGAAGTCAGAATTATTAGCTCCCTGAATTATTAGTCCCTCTGATTTTTTTTTTCTTTTCCCAATTTCTGTTTAACGGAGAGCAGATTTTTTCAACACATTTCTAAACATAATAGTTTTAAAAACTCATTTCTAATAACTGATTTATTTTATCTTTGTCATGATGACAGTAAATAATATTTTACTAAACATTTTTCTAGACTCTTCTATACAGCTTAAAGTAACATTTAAAGGCTTAACTCGTTTAATTAGGTTAACCAGGCAGGTTAGGGTAACCAGGCAAGTTATTGTATAATGATAGCTTGTTCTGTAGACTTGCGAAATATAGCTCAAAGTGGCTATTAAATTTGACCTTAAAATGTTTTTTTTTTATTAATAACTGCTTTTATTCTAGCCAAGATAAAACAAAAAAGACTTTCTTGAGAAGAAAAATATTTTATCAGACATACTGTGAAAATTTCCATACTCTGTTAAACATCAATCAAAGGGGGCTACTAATTCTGACTTTAACTGTTTATATTTACTGTTGCTCTAAATTCTAAAAGTGAAGAAGTTGTGTTATTTATTTCTTGATTGTTCAAACTACCTCACAGAAGTGCTCTGTTTGTTAAATCAAATCAAATCACTTTTATTGTCACATAATCAGCAGCACGTGTGCTATGATGAGTGAAAAGCTTAGGTCCTGGCTCCAGACAGTGCAAAATACAAATATAGTGCAAATACAATGACAGTGCAAAATACAGACAGTGCAAATACAACGACACTGCAAAATACAGACAGTGCAAAATACAACAACATACAACCGCATACTCCTAAAAAACAGGACAATGTAAAATTGGCAGTGTTGACAGCGATATGTACAATTAATAGATTTACACATAGTTGTAGGCAGTATACATAGTTTTAGACAGTATGTTAACAGAGTTGTTGAATGTAAAAATAAGGAGAAATAAATAAATAAATAAAAAAAGGAACATCCTGGATCTGTTTTTCCGCTCTTCTTTATTCTTTTTTTTATGTATTATAGAAGTATCGGTTTCGGTTTCGGTAGGTACTCAAAATCAAATGGCTTGAAATCTGATCGGGAAAAAACCTGATCGAACATCCCTAAATAATTGCTTAAAAAAGATAAATATTAACTGGAATAAAAAAGTGAGGTTTGTATAGTTTAAAAAAAAAAACAAATTAATCACAATTTTCTATTTTGTTTTACATTAATTTATTTATTGATTTTACATTGATTTTATTTTATTTTTTAAAGAATAAGTTTTTGTTTGCTCAATTTCTGGGGAATGGGAAATGTGCCTCATTAGGATTACTATAATTAAAGCCATCATTTTTAACAAGATAAAGTTAACAATAAAATTAAGATTAAAATGTAACTTAAATTTAAGTGTATTTTTTGAAAACCCATTAAAATGTCTCAGTTATTGCTTTAATTGTATTTGAGCTATGCAACTTTGTAAATTTTCATAAATACATTACATTATTTTGGAAGTCCTTAAAAAATAGAAAACAAAAACATAATAAAAGCTTTTTATTTGATTTTCAACATTTTTATTTGTTAAATGAAGATGAAATTAAAACTTACTTTTCTTCAGTATTTAAAAAAATGTCTTATGCAATTATATTCACTAATTTTATAAAAAATAGTTATGTTTTAATAGATATGAATGATGTTTATGACATCACATAAGCAGTTTTTCATCAATCATACACATAAAAAATTGAAAAAAGAAAAAAAAAGTACAGTACTTGATTTTATAAATGTTCTAAAATATATAATAATAAAAATAATTAAAAAAAAAACAAATGGTCACACTTTATTTTGATGGTCTGTTTGTTTTATTTAAGTTACATTGCATCTACATGCTAACTAATTCTCATTAGATCATGGGTAGACTGTTAGGTTGGGGTTGGGATTAGGGTTGGTGTCAGTTAAGTTGATATGTACTTGCAAAGTTTCTTATAGCCAGTTAAATGTCTGTTGAAGAAGCAGCATCAACAGATATAAAGCAGACAGTCTACTAATACTCAAATGGACCATCAAAATAAAGTGCTACCAAATAAATACATTATTACATTCAATTACATAGTAAATACAAAATATCAACTAAAACTAAAACAGACTAAAATACACTGCTAAAAAATAAAATACAATACTAAAAATAAAACACTTTCTTTTTCTATCTAAAATGTGTTTAAACAACTGGATGGGTTCTTATACATGCCTATGATGTTTCACCACTCACATTAGCATACAGTACACACTGTCTCCTGCTTTCAAACTCTCTAAATGCTGAACTTCACCCACATCCTCACACTCCCAACCACTTTCTTTTCACCCCACTGAAATCAGCAACAACCTATTTAACGCTCTGTTCTCCAGAAGGTCGCTGTGTGTGTGTGTGTTTTCCGACAGAAGATTCTAGATGCCGCAGCTCTACCTCACGTCTGGAGCACATCGTCTTCCTCCAGAAGTGAACCCAGCGGTACAACCCTTCTATCAGCTTAAAAATAGTGAGACAGATGGAGACAAAGAAAAAAAGTTCAATATTTGTTGCGGCGCATCAGAAGTGCTGTGATTTATGTAACGGGGGTTAGTGAAACGGGTCTGCTTGTACACCCAGTGGGTTTGTTCCTCGCAAGAAATGAGTCAGAGGATCAGTCTCTCTCATGCTTTTTTTCCCCCCACAATCCTCTGGGGTTTTCCTGTCAGCCGAGAGCAGCGTTTGGCCGTGTCTTTTTGTGCCGCGGCTTTGAACTCCTCGCTGATGCTTTTTCCTCTCTGAGCTTCATAAGCACCCGTTCTTTCTCTCTTGGACTCATTTCTGGACTTTTTTAGCTTAATTAAGATGTTTAACCTTGATGAGCCGCTTATTGTTCCCATGCCAAGACTTTCTCTTTTTGGAAGTTTTTTCGAATTTTGGATTGGCTGTGTTGTGGCATACTTTCACAAACGCTCTGTTGTTTAAAACAGTTAGTGCTGGCTCCAAAATCATGCCAACCATTGAGATGAGAAATTAGAAGTTGTTTATGTTGGACTTCAGTAAAATCCAGAAACTATTGGTTTACTAGTGTTTTAATATACACCAAATGTCATGACATATGTCTCAGGAAACTAAAGACCTGCTCTAACTTTAGTCTGTTTGTGCTTTGGTAACTATTTCCTTTTCTAAATTTAGTGGGTTCCACACAATCAATCTGTCTTGGGACAACGTAAAGGAAATATTTAAGCTTATGTTGAACTGGACATGACGCAATTAAATTGTAGAAAACGCAAGAATTGTGATGTTTCATCTCATTTTAAATAAGTCATTTGAACAAACAGCAAACTTAATTTTTTTGAGTGTAAAACATTCTGCCATTATTTACTCATTTATTCATACATTTTCCTTCAGCTTAGTCCCTTATTTATCAGGGGTTGCCACAGCGTAACGAACCAACCAACTATTCCAGCATATGTTTGGTGCAGCAGATGCCCTTCCAGCTGCAACCCAGTACTGGGAAACACTCATAAACTCCCACATTCACACACACACACTCATATACTACGGAATACTTTGTTTACCCAATTCACCTATAGTGGATGTCTTTGGATTGTTGAGGGAAACCGGAGCACCTGGAGGAAATCCACCCAAACATAGGGAGAACACGCAAACTCCACACAGAAATGCCAGCTGGCCCTGCTGGGACTCGAACCAGCGACCTTCTTGCTGTGAGGCGACAGTGCTAACCACAGAGCCACCGTGTTGCTGCATTTTTTTATTGTGTTGAACACCATTAACTCTGACATTTGTTTTAACCAACGAATGCCCCCATGCTGGGAAACACCTACGCATTCTATCATTCTCACATTTCAGCTAATTTAATTGATCGAATTCACATTTTTATATATTGTATTTGTATGTCTTTGGACTGGAGCACCCAGAGGAAAACCACACAGGGAGAACATGCACACTCCACACTGGAACAGTACTGGAACCAGTAATTGCTATTCACGTGGGTTTCACTAACAATAAAAGAATGATATGAATGAAAAGTCAATTAGAATTTAAAGGGGAGAGTATAAATTCTACTTTTTTCTTGTTAAACATTTAGTATTTTTTTTCTTTTTTACTTATTTTTACAGTGCATAAACATTTATTTAGCAAGCTTTTGAGATTATGCTATAATCAATTTTAAATTGGCATGAAATAATTTTTCAAATGTAATATTTTGAAATTTGACTATATATTAAAGTGCCCAAAGTAGGGCCCGCAGGCCAAAGTTGGCCCACGGTAACCTTTGGTTTGGCCCACCATCCCATGTTAAAAGAGAGGGAGAGGGATGGTTAAAACTAATCTAATCTTAGTTTCTTTGTTTAATTTAGGAGCTAGAAAAATAAATAAATTGATTCAATTAAATGTTGTAAATGAACCAGACTTTGAATCAGAATTTGAATGCTGTCAGTTGACAGATAGAGGACAATGCACTAGACATCTGTGAGTAAACCAAGGTAAAGGCAGGAGCAGTTTGGCTAGTGTATTCAGCATTGAACTCCATTGTGTTTTAAATGGGATTGTTTATGTTTTTACTGTAATAAGTTCATTATAAGGGGTTAAAAATCATCATTAATTAATACTTAAATATTAGCAACTAAATTAGGGAATTATCCATGGCAAATTTAATGTACTACAGTTTGGGATATTTTACTTTGGCCCTGTCTTTTTGGCCCTTTAAAAAAAAGTTAAAAGAAAAAAAATTATATAACACCTTTTGTTAATGGAAAAAGTATATAAAATCTATAAACTTAAAATGTAATTTATTGCAGCTATTTACCAAATAAATATGTGTAATTTTGATTTATTTTAGCTCATTTACATGTATAAATATATATTGATTTAAAAACATTAACCAGTTCAAATACAAATTACTTTAAAATGAAAACAGACAAGGTACACATAAAACATATAAAAACATGACTTAAAACTGTGATAAAGAAATCACAGAATTGATAGCTAATATCTTGCCCACATTTGTCCTGTGTTATTTACTTACCAAAGAAACATCTCACTTCTTCCAAAATGATGTAAATCATGACTCGTAAATCATGACTGTAACATTTCATCAAACAAATGCACACACTTTTAATGGCTCGTATACACGCATGACTGAAAGCAGCAATCCAACAAAACAAATCACATAATGTTCAGATCAGAACCAGCTCCAGCTTAAATATGAAGCACAGATGACCTGCTTTAAACACAGCCAAACTCAAAGACAATCTGACGCACACGGGCACTTATCTTGCAGAACACGCCTCAATAAATCATCCGCAATATGCAGATATAGGCTCTCAGCTCTTCAGGTGTGAGTTTCTGCTGGCTGGAGGCAGACCTGAGCAGCAGTAATGACCCTGAAGCCTTTACTAGTGGATATTTATAGCGTTCTGGGCTCAGGAACACACTGACTTCATGCATGTGGGCGTCCAGATACCCGTTGCCAGGTTACTGTGGTGCTTCCAGGTACCTGTGTGTGTGTGTGTTTCCCCAGATGCATTGCGCACACACACACAAAAACGACAATACACACAAACACACCTTTAGAGAAGAAGAGATCTGAGCGCTCTTTGCAGAATTCAAGAAGAAGTGAAAAGGCTGTATATTTATATGAGCAATATCACCTGAGTTGCAGTGTGATATGGCTGTATATCAGAACTGGTGGGAGGTGTATGTTGTGCCTGAGAGTCCCATCAGGGACAATATACAGTCATATCACACTGCTATGAGTGTGATATTGCCTCTTTACAACAGTTTAACAACATAATCGTATATAAAAAAGAAAATCACGGACAGTCTAAAAATAAATGGTGGAACTTTCTTCCACCATTTACTCACATCTGCAGCTGACGTCAGAACAGTAGAAACCGTTGCTACTTCACAAACATCATCATTTAGAGCTAGTATTTGAATGATTCTATAGCGCAATGTCTAAAGTCATGAGAAAACAGTTGATTTGTCCCACATTTTAGGTTCATAAGGCTGATCAGTCTACAAGGATTTCCCAGTATTTCACTGTTGCAATCGAGTGATCACAATAACTATCCGCAAAAAAAGCCAAAGCAGAGCAATCACTACCAGATTGCTGTTGTGTTTGTGATTAGAAATATGGTAAACACATGCAGGCATTTCTTCTTTCGTTCTTTTTACTGAAAAAGTCTGCAGTAACGAAAACAGGAGACTCATTAGAAACAAATGGCCAACCTAAAAGTAACTCAGGGTTATACAAAGAGCAGCCAACACAAAATACATACATTCCTGTTATCTGAGTCCCATATCACGCCCAATACACTACAATTATATAGTATAAATACAGCACTACAACATACAAAAGAGAGAGATCGACTTACCAGTTTCATATTGATTTTAACAGCTGTAGTTAGAAATTATGCATTTTTTGCTCCTCTTAGGGCTTATTATGCAGTCTCTGTCGCCTTCTTGTGGAAAGACAACGTCAACCGTCTTTTCTCCGCTCAATGACAGGATGATGGCCACCAAAGCACTGTCTCTCAGAAATTATAAATGTTTAAAATAGGCACTATCCTTATAAATAAACTGCATAGCTGCAATCTAAACATCTTCATTCTCTACTAAAAAAGACTCAAAAGTACATTGTTGTCCAACAGCTGCAATATTTGTTAAACTGTATAGTGTCCTCTGCTTGTTGTTTTATGTGGGCGGAGTAATACACAAGAGTGAAGGGTTAAAAGGCTGGATAAGTGCTGTTATTTGCAGAATATCGCCAAATAATAGAAAAAAAGAAACCATTACACTTTCTAATGAAGTTTCTTTTTACATTTATTTAGTTTTTAATGCTCTTGTGTTTAATTATTAATATTTTTTCCATTATATATATATGGCGAGGCAGTGGCGCAGTAGGTAGTGCTGTCGCCTCACAGCAAGAAGGTCGCTGGGTCGCTGGTTCGAACCTTGGCTCAGTTGGCGTTTCTGTGTGGAGTTTGCATGTTCTCCCTGCCTTTGCGTGGGTTTCCTCCGGGTGCTCCGGTTTCCCCCAAAGACATGCAGTACAGGTGAATTGGGTAGGCTAAATTGTCCGTAGTGTACGAGTGTGTGTGTGAATGCGTGTGTGGATGTTTCCCAGCTGGAAGGGATGTTTTGCGGCTGGAAGGGCATCTGCTGCGTAAAAACTTGCTGGATAAGTTGGCGGTTCATTCCGCTGTGGCGACCCTGGATTAATAAAGGGACTAAGCTGACAAGAAAATGAATGAATGAATGAATATATATATATATATATATATATATATATATATATATATATATATATATATAATAATTCCTTACATTTCTATAGCGCTTTTCTGGGCACTCAAAGCGCTTTACACAGTGGGGGGAATCTCCTCATCTACCACCAGTGTGCAGCATCCACCTGGATGACGCGACGGCAGCCATTTTGCGCCAGACCGCACACCACACACCAGCTGATTGGTGAAGAGGAGACAGTGATGCAGCCAATTGAATATGGGGATGGTTAGGAGGCCATGATGGACAAAGGCCAGTGGGCAGATTTGGCCAGGATGCTGGGCTTAAACCCCTACTCTTTTCGAAGGACATCCTGGGATTTTTAACGACCACAGAGAGTCGGGACCTCGGTTTAACGTCTCATCCGAAAGACAGCGCTCACCGAGCAGTATAGCGTCCCCGTCACTATACTGGGGCATTAGGACCCACACAGACCGCAGGTATATATATATATATAGCAGGTATATATATATATATATAGCAGGTATGTATATATATATATATATATATATATATATATATATATATATATATATATATATATATATATATATATATATATATACATTAGATACAATTAATAAATATTTAATTTATTTATTAGCACATAGTTAATTGCTAATTATATTGATATAATTGATATCTGCTCTCTTTTTGCAAGCTTGGAGGTAGCCCTAATTGTTTTTCCTGCTTACCAGTCAATTAGACTTGAGTAAGAAAACAATTTCTGTGAATTGAAGCACAGAACACTTCCTAATGAAGTTTCTTTTTGCCTTCATTTAGCGTTTAATGCTCTTAAACAGTGAAGTCAAGGGATAAATACAGGTTCTGCGGGCCGGTACAACATCCACACGTCTCTGCACTCCAGGGATGAGCCTGGCGGAAAGGTGCTGAGCTCTAATGAACGCCTTTAATAATGAAAAATGCCGCTTGCGCAATACAACAAGCCTTGCACACGCTGCAACTCTATCTTAACTTTAGCACACAGACCTGCTCCACCACAAACATGGCCTAAAGATTACATCCCACAATTGATCAATAGCTTAATGAGATCCCATTTTCTCCAGCAAATAGCATCCAGGCCCCAAAGTTTCCTCCTTTAGTTTGTTGGTTGAAAACTTTGCGTTATTAAAAGGGAGCAGCGAGCGAGCAGGAAATTAAATTAAATGAAGTTTGCATCCTGATAGATTTATACAGCACTGCGTGTTTTCATTGTGTTGTTGTGCCAGCGAGTGCCAGCGTTATTGTGTGGGTGCGTAAAAGCTCTCTGAAGAGACAAGGAGTGAGCCGGGGATGTCATGCGCTTCTGGCTCACTCTTGAATTTACGACTGATGCTCGGCTTCACAGATTACTTGTATTTGGATGGGTTGTAAGTCTGCCAAACATGCATTGTAAAACAGGGACGGATGAGTTGGTGGAGGTGGGAACAAAAAAGAGGAATGTGTGTGTGTGCATGTGTGCAAGCATGTGTGTGTGTGAATGGGTTGGCTTATGATGCGTGTGTGTGTGTGTTTTTGTTGTTGTTTTTTGAGAGGTTCAGTATATGAGCGCCTTTTATTTCTTTGTTTTTATTGTTAAATATTAATTTTTTACTCTATGCTTTCATAGTCATAATTCACCCCAAAATCAAAAACAATTAAATGGGTGGTCCACTACAATATCATATTTTAAACTTTAGTTGATGTGTAACGTAGCTGTGTGAACATAACAACTCTGAATGTAATATAATCAAAGTTCAATGCACAGGGGGACATTGGCTTTTACAGAGTTAGCTTAGCAAAGCCTACAGCGAACAAAGTTTGGGGACTACAAAAAAATACATCCAGACTAGTGAGATCACAAGGGCTTTCGGTTTTGCGCATACACTCCGTGCAATGAAGGGCATGGTACGAGGTGAGGGAATGTTATAGTAGAGAAAGCTAAAATGCCTTCCAAATGCTGCTATTTCCAAAGAGCTTCTTCTGTTTCTGTATTTGGGCTTCCAAAGGACGTTTTAATTGAATTATGTTCTAGAGAATTATAAAAAAACATATAGCTAGCATTTGACAAAGGAGAACTTCCAGAATCTCTCCCAGTTCAGTGCTAGATTCGGTTAAAACTCCTCCAACCGACAAAGCTGTGGATTGTTAGTCACAACCTGTAAGTATTTTTATTTTTAGCGAGGACGTGAACAAGGATGTAAACAACGTAAAATGCTGTTTGGCACCGCTAAAACTTTAGCTATAAATTTACATTTTTCAGTCAAACAGTTGTAAACACCCACAATCTTCAGCAGCATGTCTCTCTATGCAGACACTTTCAGTGTCTCTCTATGTAGCCGCTTTGTGCGTTCTACATCTCAAATAACGAACTCGCAAAAGGTATGTGAGCGTTAAATATTACTTGCACATGCTTATTCCGAATATATGTGAAAGACACTTGTCAGATTTTATTTTAGAGAGCAGGCATGAGGTTCAGCTGTGTGCTCTTCATTTTCTATCTGATGCAGGCAAACTGATATGATGTGATGTTGTGGAGTCAATCCGTGAATGACAGCACATTATGTTAGCTGACCAATCAGAGCCCCTTGAGGGCAGGCCTTTCAGAGGAACTAGGAAATATGTCGTTTTCATGTCGGCTGAGTAGCTTTATATAATTAAAGTAAGATATATGAAAAATTAATTATGACAATTATTATTAATTATAACAAAAATTATGTGAAGCATGAGCACACATTGCTTTGCCTTTTATACACATAACCAAGCCTTTTAAAATACACTGTGGACCACCTTTTTAAGACAAATAGGATTTGCCTAAGAAATCCAAACTTATTTTTTATGGCTAAAACATATGGCGTTACACTTATTATTATAAATCTTTTTTTTACCATTTTATTTTATTTTATTTTGATTTCATTTTATTTTATTTTGTCTGTCCTTTCTCACCCCGAACTATATATTGCAAAATATGGTGGTGGAGAATGTTGTAAGATGGAAAATAGGGTGAAAAAATCTGTGAGATAAATATTTCAAAATATGCTCATATATATATTAGAATTTATTGTATTTTATATCTAGTATATTTATTTTATGTTTTATTTATTCATTTATACATGGAACAGTTCATTCTAGTTCTCTAATTGGATTGGCTAAAAGCTATGGGATATTCCACCAGTATCAGCACTTTTCCAGTCTCTTCACTCGTGTGTTTAACTCACAGCAAGTGCCAAGCAGAGAACTAAACTTACTATAATATGTAAGTACTGGGGCTGTTGGACCACATAATGTATTTTTGAGATGTAGTAGCCAAAATGTAGTAGTTTAAATTTATAAGGATAGTTCCTGTTTCAAAATGTGTGTTGATGATATTGGAGATGGCTTCCAGCGAGTCTGGTCGCTGTTCAATCTCTCATTCCTGCAAAGAGCACCCTTCTGATGGACACTTTTTCTGAAATCTGATGTATGTTTTAGTTAAATGTTAAATACAATATCTTAGTTATAGTTGTACATCACTACTGTTGTGAGTATATGCGACTTTTTCTCTGTGCTAATATACTGACACATTTCAGCCTTACTTGTGTTATTGCTGATATGTAGTATAATACATTAATTAAGAAAATACGGTATGGGCTGCATGGTGGCACAGTGGGTAGCGCGTTAGCCTCATAGCAAGAAGGTTGCTGATTCGAGCCTCAGCTGGATCAGTTAACGTTTCTATGTGGAGATTGCATATTCTCCCTGTGTACGTGTGGTTTACCTCACAGACCAAAGACGTGGTATAGTTGAATTGGGTAGGCTAAATTGTCTGTGGTGTATGTGTGTGAATGAGTGTGTATGAATGTTTCAGCTGGAAGGGCATCTGCTACGTAAAAACATGTGCTGTAAAAATTGGCAGTTAATTCCGCTGTGGTGACCCCAGATTAACAAAGGGATTAAGCATGAAAAAAGAAAATGAATTAATGAGTACGCATATATTACTTCACAAAGTAACACTTATTTTTATACACTATATTGATATAATACAGAAAGTCATTTTAAATATAAAAACTATTGTCTCTAAACAGATTTAAGCTGCAAAGATTTTAGCTTTATTTTATTTATTTTATTTTGTTTATTTATGTGTTTTATTCATGTATTATGTATTTAATTAATTGATTAATTTATTTATTTTAAGAAATTATGACCTAAATATCAAATAATTATTGTAAAATTTACATTTCATCTAAGAGAAACGCATAACAAATTTTAACCATGCTTCATTGTCATGCACAATTTACATGTGTATATATATATATATATATATATATATATATATATATATATATATATATATATATATATATATATATATATATATATGCTTATACTTTTATATATATATACTTTTTTCAGGATTATATTTTTTCTTTGGATTTTGCAGAAAATATAACCAAGCCTCTTTGAGATTTTAAGAAGCTTTATCCATGTAAAGGATGTGTGGTGCCCAAATGTCATGGGTCTGGGTTTTACTTATCTAGAGTATACTGTAGCTCTCAGTATGTTTAAGGACTGTGTCTCTGTCCTGGTGTTAGAGGACTGTGTGTCTGGGTGTTTTCCACACCTGTGAATGCAGTGCCAGTCAACTCCAGCAGCAGGAGCCACATCTGACATCCTCTATACACATGAAAGAGAAAAGAGCACCAGAATCCACTCTTAAAACACTGTCATGAAGACTGATTTCCTGTGGCTTTAAAATTTAAATCAAATCTCTTGCTTTTAATCCATCAAAGGTGCTGTTCAAACACCTTGACACGTTCACTTTGAATATCAAGTGTGCTGGTTGAAGAGTTCAGTCAGAAGTCCTCACTGTGAATTACAGGCCCGTTTGCTATTCAGCACTCTGAATTTGGATTTTGATTCATTCTGCTGTCCTGTTTCATCATGCAGGTTTTCTGGACACTATTCAGGGTTTGTTAGTCTCTTTTCTTAGTTGTCTTAATTGTTTTTCTCAGTTGGGTGAATTTCACAAGAAAGAACCAGGTCATTGTTTTCACCAAAATGAAAAGATAAAATAAGAAAATATATTAAAGCTTTATTATTTTATTTTGTGACTTTTGAAACCTTGTTTTATTTTTTATAGCTATATTATATTATATTATATTATATTATATTATATTATATTATATTATATTATATTATATTATATTATATTATATTATATTTAAATTATATTATATTATATTATATTATATTATATTATATTATATTATATTATATTATATTACATTATATTATATTATATTATATTATATTATATTATATTATATTATATTATATTATATTATATTATATTATATTATATTATATTATATTATATTATATTATGGATGTTTCCCAGTGATGGGTTGGAGCTGGAAGAGCATCCCCTGCGTAAAAACATGTGCTGAATAAGTTGGTGATTCATTCCGCTGTGGCGACCCTAGATTAATAAAGGGACTAAACAAAATGATTAATATATTGTATCTTTTTTTACAGCTTTACAGTTTTAGATTCGTCAACTAGAAAAAAAATTATTATATTTTATTATATTTTGATTATAATAATATAATATAATATAATATAATATAATATAATATAATATAATATAATATAATACAATATAATATAATAAATCATTAATATATTCTATATTATCTATATCTATATATCTATATCTATATATATCTATATATTATCATACTGTTACTTTGAAATATGATAATAATGAGTCATATCAATTTATCAAATAATTAATCTAAAAACAACAAAGACATAAAACAAAATAAAATTATATATATAATCAAATTTTAAAAAACTAAATTTAGGTGCTTTTGTACATGGCCATGAGCCGGTCTTTTTACTACGGCCCCTCAGTGAAAGTGCCGGTGGCTGTATAAATGTCTGTGTTTGTGTGTATTACTCCATTGAGCATGCAGGACACATATTTTGCACACATATACGTGGACGTGTAAAGCTGCAGGCCAGGAGAAATGCACAGAGCCGCAGCACGTAACGCTCATAAAACTAATAAAAATGCTAATGAAAGGGACAGTTTTCACCACTGTTTCAGAGTGTGGATTCAGCTTGCGTATGCGTTATGTATCTGCACTACACATGGCATTCAGGTGCGTGTGTGTGTGTTTTCTTGTTCAGTGCGCTTTGTAATCCACACTATTTAGGATTTCAAAACAGAATTGATGTTATTTGCTCCGTTTAGCTACACTTTAACCAAGCCTTTTATTCAAGAGCAGTTAAAATGTGTCCAGCAAAAACGTGTTGACTTTAAATAAGTCAACAAAACAGAATTGAATTAGTTTAAAGCATAGACCATGGACGTAATATTCGTAACGTCACCCATAGGTTTCTGAAGAGTGAAAAATGAAGCTACAAGTGGGCATGGCCAATTGTCGCCATTTTGTTTGTGTGTCATTATGCCAACCAGGGTTGACCCAAAAAGGGCAAAGAGGCGGAGCTATGCTACAGATGACTGTTCTATAGCCTACAGCTAATCAGTCTGTCAAATTCTGTAGTGCATTACAGTTCTAAAGAAAAATATAAATGATCAATGATCTTAAGTAAAACAATTGCATTTATAGATATAATATACAAAAAAATAAGAATTTTATCTGGGAAATGGAGGCCATGTGAATTGTTTGTGAACACAATTAAGTGCACACAGTTCGCCATATTATCTGATAATTGTAATAAATACTTCCAAAAGGCAACTGACTGTGTAAAGCCACATAAAACAAAACAAAAATACAGTATATCTGCCGAGTTCAGTGGATTATCAGCCGGAATGACTTGGCGATTACCAGCGAGACCTAGCTGTCACTCAAGTGGCCAAAAAAAATATGCAGACTTAATATAACTAAATATAAATGAAACGGATGTGTTATAAAACAAATTCAAACCCCTCACATTTGTCATGAAGGGTAATATTAGCTATATACATTGGTGGAAAGAGAACTGAAAAATTATACTCAAGTAAAAGTGCCATTACTTGCCTAAAAATTTAGTGCAAATAGAGTAAAGTATCTTTTGTAAATATCACTCAAAGCATGAGTAAAAAGTAGACCTTTCAAAAGCACTCTAGAGTAGTGAGTTGTAAGTTTTACGCTGTGAAAAGTTGATGCATTTACATCTAATTTGTTGATGTGTTTAGTTATTGCCCAGCAAGCACACAACATCATAAGACGATAATATCAGGTTAGATTTAGGTTGTGATGTCAGGTGACTAAAATTCAATATCTAGCCTGTGTCTAAAGACAGTGTTATTTTGACATCAAATGACATTGATATTTGGATGATTTTAGGTAGTGTTGGAAAATCCAACATTGATCTAACATCTTAAACCAATGTCATATTGAGGTCTAATACTGACATTTATTTGTCAGATATGGCAACCAAAATCCAACATCTGATTGATGTCATAGTGGTAACATGCACACAACGGCAAGCTGTAGCATCATTAGACATTGATATTTGGTTGGTTTTAGGTTGGACATTCATGTCGACCTGGCGTTGGGTTCTGAGGTGAAACCAACTTTCATTTCCAACACACAACTTACAACTTGAATTTCACGTCATGTTGACATCTTGTGCCTGCTGGGTTTTTAAGGCCATTTCGGTCATCATACAGTAAACATCCATCATCAGTGACCCGTATTTAAACAGTCTCTGGGTCAATGCGTGTAGAGATTTTGGACATCTTCCTGGACACTTTTAATACTTCCACAGTTTGCTGCAATTATAAATCACCCATGTCTTGAGGTAGTTCATTATGACGTGATTTACCTTCTATGTGCGATTTAATTTGACAGGAATCACAGAACTGATTTTTCTTATCCTTATATACAAGAAAATAATAAGGTAGGGACTGCAGATTAAAGAAAAGTAGTTCAGATACAGCACTAAAAATGTACTCAAAGGACAGTAAAAGTACACATTTATATAACGACTTAGTAGATTACAATTCCTGAAAAAAACTACTCTATTACAGTAATTTGAGTATTTGAAATTAGTTACTTTACAGCACTGGCTATATACATCAATATAATTTTTTTGTACTAGGCTGTAAACACCTTTTTTTCTACTGTAAAGTTGGCCATATTAAGAGGGGGGTCAATAGAAAGTTGCTATATTATGGAGCCAGGCTTAGCAGAATTTCATTGAATTGCAGTTTCAGTTACTTCTCTATTAGCTCCACAAGGGAGAGCGGGATGTTGCCGCTTGGTTTAAAGTTGATTTTGTTCATATACACAGTATGAAATCCAAATGAATATCAATTAGGTGCTTCAACTGATGCTTATGTTTCTGTTTGGGATGTTCTGTTCCTGGTTTTAACCTTGATGAACTTTCCCATTATATACTGTTAGCAAACAGTTTCATAAATTTTATTCACTAGCCGCTCTTGGCTTAACTAATAGCACCGTGTGTATTGAAATGAAATCATTGTCATTCTTTTCAGCACAAACACACCTTCTTTCTATGTAAATTTGGCTCATTATAGATTACTTCTTATTCACAAGACTCAGCGCTATTTTCCAGTGCAATTAATGTTATGCTGGTGGTGCCTGTGGAAAGTGGACGCTGAGCTCCTTCATTCAGAAGAGGTGTTTGTGTGTGTTTTCTAGTGATCGTGACAGCAGTCATTCTTCAAATGATGGAGGAGAATGGCCAGTGAAGGACATCATTCACATTATTCTCCAAAAATGTGGTCAAGTGTTCTGGCTAGCTGCCAAATATGCAGGCTAACAATAACTAATAATTCGGCTAGTTTTTACATGCACAACAATGCGGATCTTTACAACTAAATTGTATTTATCTGGAGGTTTTTTTCTGAACCAACATAATCATTTTCCACACTGTGAAAAACTATTCACTTAAAAAAGAGAGTAAACTTGTTGCCTTATAATTATTAAGTAAACAAGCTGTGCATAATTATAAAAGTAAAGGTACAGTAAGTCAATGGGTTTACTGACTTTTTCAGAGGAAAATCAGCTTGTTGCTTTTAAGGCAACGGGTTTACTGACTTTTTTTGAGTAAAGTAACTAATAATTTTACAGTGCACTGTAAAACCCAACAGTCCGGTTTATCAAATAAAATGAGTGCAGTTAACTCAAGATTTACTGAAAGTTATGTCTACTCATTTGAAAAAAGTTTTGAACTCAGTGTTGAAGGTAGTGGGTTATAAATACCTTATTACTTCAACATAAATGTAGTACGTTCACAGTTGCAATCGGTTTCCTCAAACGGTTTGAGTTGCCATAACTTATTGGGTTTTACAGCACTCAGTTTCTTTAAGTTGTTTTTATTTATCAGGTATTATTGTGCTTAAATTGCTTCGTTTAATGAAATGGATTAAGTTCACAGTACTCATTAGGATTCGTTTTTGAACTTATATGGTTTGTTGCAATCGGTTTCCTCAAACGGTTTGAGTTACCTTAACTATTTGGCTATTTGAGCTTTATATAGTTTGCAATGCATTCCTTAATTTTTTTAATGATATGTTTGTTTAATTTGTTGTTGTTGTTTCAGCGCACATGTAAAATTTACAAGATTTTACCTGAACTTTTTATATAACTGTAACAAGCTGGAAATTACAGCTTAGTCAAAGACAAAAATGGGATTTAAGATATAATAAACCAATGAAAGTATGGCTTTAAATGTATTTAGATTTTATTTGTTTATTTTTTGTACATTTCTGTGTATTTTAATGTGTCTTTGTTTGTTTGTTTGTTTGTTTGTTTGTTTGTTTGTTTGTTTGTTTGTTTGTTTGTTTGATACAAATTATGCAATTTTTATGGTTTACAGGCACTAAAATTAGTTCAGTTTAACAGTAGTTTACATAAAATCCCGTCAAATATAATTAGAACAAAAATCATTTGATAAAAATATTAGACAACTCTAAAACTAAGCATCAGCCTGAAATACTGATTATTTGACATTTTAACTCTATTGTTTGCCATTCTTCTTTCAACCCCTATGTTTTACTAATTAGTATAATAAAATTTATTATTTTATATAATAAAATTTATTATTTGTTTTGTTTTATTTTATTTTATTTTATTTTATTTTATTTTGTTTTATTTTGTTTTGTTTTATTTTGTTTTGTTTTGTTTTATTTTATTTTATTTTATTTTATTATGCAAGAGATACACAAATTACATGGGATCACATACAAATGGAAGAAAAAGGCAAGGGACAGAACAGATGAAAAAAATTGTCAGGTTCTGGGAGGTGTGTGTGTGTTTGCATGCGTGTGTTTGTGTAAATATTGTTATATCAATTATTATAGGTCACAAATATCAATAAATGAACCAAATATATAGATGTATAAATAAAACTGAAATAAATCAATCAGTGGTAATGAGTCACAACAATGTTAGTAATGTGATGATAGCAATAATGACAGTAAAAAAGGACAACAGTAATAATAACAACAACAACAACAACAATAATAAAATACTAATTACAACAAGCACTACACCAATACAGCAATTACTAATGCTACTACTACTGCTGCTGCTACTACATACAACTACTACTACCACAACAACTACTACCACCACAATGACTACTACTACTAAAACTACTTAATTTACAATATAATAAAATTTCGAATAAGTTAGTAATTTCCTTTTCACATAAATATATCTGTTAGACTGAATGAAGATGGAACATTATTTCACCCCATACTGTGACAATTTTATTTTCACAAAATCATTTGAAACTTCAAAGCCGACAACTGGCATTTAATATTCCTTCTAAATAATTTAAAATAATGTTTGTAAATTTAATTTGACACCAAAATAGGACGTCTCATCTTTGACCCAGCTTTAAATGTAATTTCGTAAGAACATTTGTTTGAATATTTTATGCTGGCTCGTTTTTTTAGTTATCAGTGTTTTCTTAGTGACAATAAATAAGTCATGTATTCACTGCAGTCCTAGTTTCCTAGTTGTTTCTTCATCGTTGTTTCCAGGATACAAGTATTATTGAACATCTTCTTCAGTCAGTTTCCATTCACCACACTTTTCTGCCTTTCCTCTTTTGGTCCTGTGTCTCCTGCAGAACCCAGACATCGTGCTGGTCCACTACTTGAATGTGCCAGCTATTGAGGATTGTGGGAAGCCATGCGGGCCCATCCTGTGCTCCATCAATACGGACAAGAAAGAATGGGCCAAATGGACGAAGGAGGAGCTAATTGGCCAGCTGAAACCCATGTGTGAGTGTCCAATCACATGCCATTATCTTGTCTTTTCTCATGCACATTGTCCAGTTTGTGAACAAAAAAGTACACTAGCCTATTTTTATCAGGATGTTTTGACCTACAAAATACATTTGGAAAGTCTCAAATTCTGATCGAGTATGCATTTATTTCATGATCATAATAATAATAATAATAATAATAATAATAATAATAATAATAATAATAATAATAATTGTTATTATATATTATAATATATTGTAAGAATAATAATAACGTGTTATTTATATTAATATACAGTTAAATCAGAATTATTAAACCCCTTTTTTTCTTTTTTCTTTTAATATTTCCCAAAGGACGTTTAACAGAGCAATGACATTTTCACAGTATGTCTTATAATATATTTTCTTCTGAAGAAAGTATTAATTGTTTTATTTTGACTAGAATAAAGGCAGTTTAAAAATTTTTTAAAACCATTTTAAGGTCAAAATAATTAGCCCCTTGAAGGATTTTTTTCCCGATAGTTTACAGAACAAACCATCATTATACAATAGCTTGCCTTGAACCAATTATTTAAATGTCACTTTAATAATTCTGACTATAAATAGTTTAAATAGTTTTTTTTAAGTTTTTGTTCAAATATTTCACAAGTGATATTTAACAGAACAAAGGAATGTTCACAATATAGGCTATTTATTTTTTTTCTTCTGGAAAAAGACTTAATTCTTTTAGTTTGATTGGGATTTGTTTTGAAAAATAAAATAATTGTTTTGTATAAATCTTTTTAGTATTTTTTCCCACAATTATTATTATTTTATTTTTTTGTTCTTTTTGTAGAATGTTTTTTCTGTTTTTGTTCTGAATTTTATCATCATTATTGTTTGGGGTATCACATTACAAATAACGTGAGTCACATAATAATATTACTTTTCTAAGTAATGAGTAAAGTACCGCATTACTTTTAAAAAATAAGTAATAATATTTGTTACTTTTCAAAAAATGTAACGTGAGTACCTTTTTAGTTTAGTTAATTAATTTTTTAAAAATAGATTACTTAATAAAAATGAAGTCACGTTGAATCCCGCACACAATGAGAGAATGCAGGACCAGGCAGAACGGAAGACCACTTAGCCTTACATTTCTGCGATAGAAAAATTCTCTTTATTTTGAACACATGGAAGAAAAGGAAAAGAGGATGATCTGAATGGACACTGATTTTACTTTTTAATAAGACAAAAAAAAGTACAAAAGTTGCAAACACATTACTTTAAAGTGTCATTATTCTATATATACGGCATGTAGAGCTCTTGGGTCAGGAAGTTCTCCTACATTAATTATCCTACATTAAAAAAAATAAAAAAATTTTAAGGTAAATAAAAGTTATAATTGTTAATAGCCTCAGCCATGTCAGAAAAAGTAATGCAAAAGTAATGCAATGCATTACTTACTATAAAAAGTAAATAAGTATTGCAACTAATTACTTATTGGGGGAGTAACTCAATATTGTAATGCATTACTTCCTAAACTAACTTTCTCCAACACTGAATATTATCAGTGTTAAAAACTGATGTGTTGTAAAATTATCAGTTTAACTGGGATTTATGATTTAGTTTGTAAACTTCTGACAACATTTTTATTTTTTAATTATTTAATTAATTTATTTATTTTTTCATTTGTTTATTTATTTATTTATTTATTATTTATTTATTTATTTATTTTGAGTTTAACAGGGCACCAATATTTTTTTTTACTCAAAAATAATTAGGAAAGCAATATTGGTGAAGTAGCCCTGATTTTAAATCACAAAAAAATATTTTGCTCAGTCATTTTCTGCAGAAAAATGTAAAAATATAAAAAATTAAATTAAAGTATAATGTTCTATACTAGACGTATCAGTTTAACTTCGGTATGACTGATGCAATACTGTTGCCGTTTTCGTGAAATTTCATGAAAAGTCTATTTCTCCCTCTTCAGCCTGCTTTGGTTTTCTATTTTAACCGCCTTCCATCCAACCCGCCGCACCTTGTGCCCTTTGCTCATAGCAGGCCAAACCTCCATGTGGAAGCCTTGACATGATTATTACCTCCTCTCGTCTGTGCGTGTCCACTCCAGGCGCCTGCCTGTCCCAGGGTCAGTGGAGCCTCTCGTCTGCGTCTCGCTGTCCAGAGTGATGAAGCACATTGGTTTCCAGTCAGTCAGTAGAGGAGAGCAGTGATGTATTGATTGATGCCAGTGAGTGGGTGAAAGAGTGTCTGAAATCCCTTCACACGTCCAGCACTTTGTTATATGCTTGCGCTGTGTTTATGTTTTCATCGACGGCAGATCACGGAATTGACCCGAGGAAACTTATCTAATGAGGATTAGACATATGGCAATATTCAATAATATGTCATGATAAAGAACATGCACGATATTGAAATCCTGGACACTTCAAAATACCATGAATTATTATTTATTATTTGAACTTTTAAAGTGCTTGTTAAGAATATTCACAGTGTACTTGCTCCAAATGTTTGTAGACTTAATTGGTTATGTTAATATCGTTTTTGCATGTTAATCTGGCCTACTCCACAGTGAAATATTGATTGAAAATTCTGTGACTAGTTATATGGCTATTGCATGTTTAGCACTGTGCTATAAAGCTCCCTAAACTGCACTCACAGTGAAAAGCTTTTATTAATTTCTTAGGTAATGACTAGTAACATATTAAAACCATACACTGAAATAAATGAATTATTGAATTTACACATTTTTTGTGTGTGTGGTTGCAGTTAATATGGCCTGAATTTAAACAAACAAAAATTTTTTAGTAATGTTCAACTTAATTTGTTTGTTTAAATTCAGCACATATAAATTCTTTGCAACAACTTACCTTTGAAAAAAGTAGTAAATTTAATGAATCATTTATTCAGTGTAGTCGTAATTCTTTTATTAAATGTAGTTAATACCTAATACATTTAAGTTGTATTTTAAAACTAATAACAACTTTAATAAATCTGACTTTTTCCTCAATGATTATGTCTACATGGACATCAGAAATTTAATTATTTGCCTTAATCTGAATAAGACAATAGTATGATTAAGGTGTTTACATGAGTTGCTTTTTCAGTGTTTCTTTCATGATACCGTTTTACATGTTATAGCACATAATTCGATTAACGTCATAGTTTGATTGCTGTGTTTACATGTCTGTACTGCACTTCAACAATGCGACTAAAATCGGAAAACTCCAAATGTCTTAATTCGATTTCTGTTTAGTTTGATTATGAGCTTAATCAGATTAAATTAATCAAAAATTGCTTGTTACATGGGAGAGTCTTGATCAGAGTATTATCTTAATCATATTAAAATCAGATTATTGGTGTCCATGTAAACATACTCTGTGTTGTTTTCGAACCATTAACTAACGTTTACTAATGAGACCTTATTGTAAAATTTAAAAACTTTTGCAATTTAGTTGAGTCGAAACATTTGTTTACTATGTGTGTATAAAATAAAGCAATACACTTAGTATGTTTGTGTTATTATACACTCTAAGAAATGCTTTATTTAACCCCAAATTGGGTAAAGTAATATTGACTAAATTTAATCCTTTAATTTAAATTTAAAAATTAACCCAGTAGTTTGTTTAGTTCGTATTACACCCAGAATTGGGTAGAAATAACCCAGCATTTTTACACTGTACCCGTTAAAACTAATTAGTTATAATATTATATACCATGATTTAAATTTCAGCAACTAATCATAACATTTGATACCACTATAGCCTAAAGGCTGATTTATACTTCTGCAACAAGCACACACGTATGCTCCGCTGCAGCCTATGCGTTGTTGGATAGCCCTTGCCATGGCCTTAAGAGTCGCTGATACGCACCTCTCAAAAAATGTAACAACATGTTGCATAGCACAATGCATAGCACAATGCATAGCACAATGCATAGCACAAGCTCTGTGATTGGTCGGCTTGGTAGCTGTGACAAGTGTGGCTGAAAGACCCACCCCCTCGCTGACAAAGTCCAGAGTTTGCCCTCTATGTGAGTTCATTTGTCTTATTTTTGACTGCTGAGAAGAAGGCTTTAAGACAAATTTCATTTTTAAATTGAATTGAAATTCAAATTAAATTATTCAAATGGCCAAATTCTGACTGAGCAAAGTTGAATGAGCTGCCTATAGACCGTTACAGTTTTTTGTTCAAAACAAGTTTTAACAGATTGCTTATTGTTTTGTTTTTTGTTTTTTTATAAAGTATTTTTTCATATTTCTTTATTTGTTAATGCTTAACTTATAATATTATTCATAAAACTAATAACTTACAGTTTAAATGCACATTTTAAAACATATACTTTGTAGTAAAATAGTATTGTGAGCATGTAACAAAATAGTAGGAAATATTTTTGGTACATCAAAAATTATGGTTCGACAGCATCCGACAAGCTATTTCATCAAAGATTAGTGCTTAAAATATCACTAAAATGCAGCATTTAAACCTCATAATTGAATAGAAAATGAGTCAGATAACTGCAAAAAAATAAGAAAAAAAGAACCACCCCTTCCAATATGCTGGCTATGGGCCTGATGAGCATGTAGAAAATAAAAGACAATGACGGTGCGCATATATAATCATGTTTACGGAGAGTCTTGTGAGGACACGTCTCTGTATGTGATGCCTGGCATTGATCATTGGAACTAGGACAGGGCTGTCAAGGTAATGAATATATGAAGTCGGATCCCTCGCATCAGCACTTTTAGACACTGGATGTCAGCGAGGGGAATACAGACGAGCTCAGCTGACATTGTAATCGCTGCTGTGTGTTACGATCCCCTTAAGAGCTCTGGTGGCAATCACTTAAGAGCTCCCTTTCACATTGACTTTAAGACACGTGCTGTAAACTAATGCGTTCATTACACTCCATAGCTGATCCGCATCCAAAGCATTTGCCGTAATGCATGCGAGTCATTAACGCTGCAAATGGTGTGGAGGGTGGCAAAGGTGCGAGATGTCCAAGGGGGTGGTTGCGTTGAGACTGGACTAATAGGCCTCGAGACGAAATTCACCCTCATAATCTTCAAACAACCGTCCCCTTGTTTGAGCCGATCTGAAGAGCGACAGTACCACCTTGTGGCGGAGATGTAGACGTGCAGCCTGTTGACAGTCAGAGAGATTCATTGTGAACTATATTAGCCATGCATTATTCATGGATGCATTATACATCAGCTCTACAAACCCAGTGCGTTCCCTTGAGTGACCCATATCATACACAAACAGCTTGCATTCATTAATGGGACGAGGTGTGTTTTGCGCGGTCGGGACTGAATACGTGCTTTCCTCAACTGGCAGATCTTCTGAGAAAAAAAAAAAGTTTGATGAGAAGTTTCTGTGTGTCTCTGCTTTAAACATTTCCAACGCATTTGCGTCAGATGCCATAGAAACGCATCAGGGTTAAGGTTGCGTCATCACCTGCTTTGCACGATATGAGCAATGTTTCATCACAGTGGTGTGAAATATAGATTAGTTATTTTTGCACTGAAGTTGTATTATGCAGGATGATTTTGAAGTTTTGTACGAAGCCTTTGAGTTGTATTTTAATTCATCATCAAAGCTTTGACATTTCTTGTTATCTGCAATTCTACCTTATAGTTTTTTAAGGGACATTTGATGAAATCTTGAGTAGTTTTGACTACATGTGTTGTATTTAAGGTACTATATGTAGAATGCACCATAGCAAAGCTCTTTTTTATTGGTTTAATATACTGTAACCTACTGATAACTAGGCATTGGCCGGTATGTTATGATAAATATAACTTCTCTAAAATCTGTTCTTTTTAATGTCGGGGTTAAAAAATAAATAAATAAATAAATTTTCCACTTTGAACACAATCTATTTTATTTTGAGAAACATTTTAAATTGTTTGGAGCAGTAAACATGTCATGCTAAATAATTCAAATAAATCATTGACTTTTGCTGTCTTCATTAGTTTCAAAAACACTGATTTCTTTACAATTTAAAACACTATCTTTGGATCTTTTCTGTTGTATATACTGTTGTTCTAAAAAAACAAAAAAAATCATAAATTATTTGTATTATTTATTGTTATTATTATTATTATTATTTTATTATTATTTATTTATTTATTTATTTATTATTTTTTAGATGTTTCATCAGCTTAATTGGCGTTAACCTGGGGTAAATTCAGTTGATTAGACATGATTTAAAAAGGCATACACCTGTCTATAAGGTCCCAGAGTTGACAGTGCATGTCAAAGCACAAACCAACCATGAAGACAAAGGAATTGTCTGTAGACCTTCGAGACAGGATTGTCTTGAGGCACAAAGCTGGGGAGGATTACAGAAAATTTTCTGCTGCTCTGAAAGTTCCAGTGAGCACAGTGGCCTCCATCATCCGTAAATGGAAGATGTTTGGAACCACCAGGACTCTTCCTAGAGCTGGCCGGTCATCTAAGCTGAGTTATCAGGGGAGAAGGGGCCTTAGTTGGGGAGGTGATCAATAACCAGATAGTCACTCTGTCTGACAACCATCTGTGCAGCAATCCACCAATTAGGCCTGTATGGTAGAATGGCCAGACAGAAGCCACTTTCTGCCTGGAATTTGCCAAAAGGCATCTGGAGGAGTCAGACACCATAAGAAACAAAATTCTCTGGTCTGATGAGACTAAAATTGAACTTTTTGCAGTGAATGCCAGGTTTTACATTTGGAGAAAACCAGGCACCGCTCATCACCAGGCTAAAACCATCCCTACAGTGACACATTGTGATGGCAGCATCATGCTGTGGGAGTGTTTTTCAGCTGCAGGAACAGGAAGACTAGTCAGGATAGAGGGAAAGATGAATGCAGCAATGTACAGAGACATCCTGAATGAAAACCTGCTTTAGAGTGCTCTTGACCCCAGACTGGGTTGACGGTTCATCTTCCAGTAGGACAATGACCCAAAGCACACCACCAAAATATCAATGGAGTGGCATCACAACAACTCGTGAATGTCCTTAAGTGGCCCAGCCAGAGCCCAGACCGAAATCCTATTGAACACTTCTGGAGAGATCTGAAAATGGCTGTACACCGTCACTTCCCATACAACCTGATAGTGCTTGAGAGGTACTGCAAAGAGGAATGGGCCAAAACTCCCAAAGACAGGTGTCCCAAGCTTGTGGCGTCATCTTCAAAAAGCCTTGAGGCTATAATTGTTGCCAAATGTGCATCAACAAAGTATTGAGCAAAGGCTGTGAATACTTATGTACATGTGATTTTTCAGGTTTTTTATTTTTATTAAAATTGAAAAAAAAAATTTAAAAATCTTTTTTCACATTATCATTATGGAGTATTGTATGTAGAGTTTGGAGGAAATCAATGAATTTAATCCATTTTGCAAAAAGGCTGTAACAAAAATATTTGGAAAAGGTGAAGTGATATGAATACATTCCGGATGCACTGTACCTTGAAACCGGTTATTGTTACATGCCTGCTAATAACGAAAATCAAGTTGTAATATTTGATTTGTTTTGTTTTTTTAAGGTCACAGGCAGTTGTATAAGCATTTTACTTCATATTATACAGTGTAAGACTGTTTAAAATTTACATTTGTAATTATAAAAATTTCTATAGAGCTGTATACAATACAATTGGTGTCAAAGCAGTTTTAAAGAGATAAAAACTAATGAAAAAAGTATACTAAACTTTTAGTAACAGTGTGAAATAAGCAGTAAGAAGATTCACAAAAGGCAGCTGTTCTGTTCAATGTTGATTCTGTCCAGTTCAAAAGGGATGTCAGTGTTGAAGGAAGTGATTGAGCTGTAAGGCAGCTCTACAATCAATAACTAGCAAGCCAAAAGCCACCGTGGCATGACACCCAAGCTCCTTCAGATGACAGAAATGGAGAAATGAAAAACCTTTGGTAAAGCCATGCTCAAGCAAGGGACCAGTTCTGCTCTGGCCAAGCCAAAGAAGAAAGCAGAGCTGCAGTCTTATCAGTGGCTTTAAGCATGATGGGCTTCGTTCCTGATAGAGCTGCAGGTCCCGGTCAGTCTAGCTGTACAGTATACTAGCTGTAGGTACATTTGCTGAGTGATTAGCAGTGTTGTGATCATCCTGAGTACAAATCTACTGCCTGGTCTGTATACGGTCCAGATATACATATGTGCAATTCAGATAAAGGAGAGATTGATAGACTAACAAAAGCATTGATGCTATTATTGCTTATATAGATTGGCTGTTTTGAGAAGTGTTCCTGGTTATAATTTCTCTAATTAATGCAACAATCCCTAATGGGATTATTAACATTATGGATTATTTATTCTCACTATACAAAGTACAGCAAAATTCTAACAGTCCTCCAGGTCAGTCGCATGCACTATATCTTGCATAAGCTATGTATCCAATTTTTAAAAATCTATAAATACATGTAATCTTATCTAAGTAATAATAGCTACTTAAAAACAATACACATAAAATGGTAATCAAGACAGTGGTGTAAATTTAGCCAGTTATTGCATATTTTAAAAAGCTGTAACGTATTCCACACCCTATGAACAGTATTGGCATATAACAGTTTCTTTACACAGTAGTTGAATAATAGAATATTATAGGCCATAGCAATATAGGGAACCATCAAATGAATTTCTTATGGATGACAGTAAGGGATCACACCAAAGACTAGAACTGTAACATAAATAATTTTTAATGTTGTAGAGAAAAAAAATGCAGAACCATTTAAAATGTCAGATAACAAAACTATAGTGAAATCTTATTTAAAACTAAATTATATTATAAGATGATTGTGAAGCTAATCATTTACTATGGTGTGTAAGCCTTAAAGGGATAGTTCACCCAAAATTTAATTGTACTCCCTGTTTACCCTTAAGTAGTTCCAAAGCTTTTTGAATGCCTTTTTTCCATTGAAAAGATATTTTGTAGAATGTTAGAAACCAGTAACTAGTGCTTAATTTGAGCCAAATCCTGTTCCGGGAAATGTCAGATTTTCGTGTTTTGCATTCCGTTATTTATTTTAATTGATCCGGCATTAACCTGCATGTGTGTGAGAGAGAGAGAGAATGTAAATGAGTCTGAGTGAAAAACAGCAAGAAAAGTTGTGTGGATTGTGTGCGTGCACACAAAAAGATAGTCACTTTCGACCAATCAGCTTTCTTACGTTTATGTTCACTCTCATTGATTGGTGATTGTTTCGCATGCAGTGAGCAGCAAAAATAAATAATGTCTTGGTGGCGTACCTAAATAATGTTTGTATTTTCAAAACGGCAGAGGCAGTCAAGTACATGTTATTTTTTTATAACCACTAATAAATCTAATAATGAGAAAAGGATATCCCGAGAAGATGGAACTGCGCCCCTGGATCAGGATAGCAGGAGACAGAAGCAAAGCGAGTCAAGTCAGTCAGAAAACATGATGAAAGAGATAACTGGGGGCTCTTCTTGAAGATTAAACAGACTGAATCATTTTCGCTTGGCACATAATAGAGAACTGAATGTCAGTGTTGTTAGTAAACTGAATAGTGCTGTTTCATACGACTTGTGTTTGTAGCTACATGTTTGTTTGTTTGTTTTTATCCATGGTTGACACATATTGTTATATTGCACAAAATAATTAAAGACCGTTTTAAAATTTGATGCTTTTTTTGCTACAACCGCTTAGTAACAACATGTTCCGGGAAAACTGAAATTGTGTGGCGTATGTTGGTCATGGTATCTTTTATTTCCTGGTTTTGTTTTGGGAATTATTCATTTACACATTAAGCACTGCCAGTAATCATTGACTTCCATAGTAGAAAAACTTAAATACTATGGAAGTCAATGGTTGCTGATGTCTAACATTTTTCAAAATACCTTCCTTTGTGTTCAACAGTAAAACTAAACTCAAACAGGATTGTGGCAAGTGAAGAATGATGACAGGATTTTCAGTTTTGGGTGAACTGTCCCTTTTAGTCTCTAGATTATGTTGCTGTTGTTGAATGTCCATCATCACCCAGAAATGCATCATGTTGCACTAGTAAAGTGGATTGCAAATGTGGTTTCTTGTTGAAGTTGGCGTGTGCAGCAGAGGTCAGATGGCAGGTCACAGAAGGCATCAGTTGCTTAGTCATAGAAGTGCTCGCGAAGAGAACATGATTAATTTCTCTCTGCTGATGTAATTTAAGAGTCCAGGAACCAGCCATGCCTGAAGCCCCCTTACTGCTGCATGAGCAGATGATCAGACAGTTGTTATAAACACACACACACATATACACAGCAGGGTGTAAGATATCTGATGTGATTGATGTTTCCTGAAGATATCCTGCGATTAAGTATACAAGTTGGCTGGTGTGGTTATGTGGATATGGATGTGGCTGATGGAGAGAAGAGTCTTTGGATCTGAGTGTTCTATCAAGATGTTTCAAAGTTGACTAAAGCACTAAATATATAATAAATAAACTATTATTAAGTACTACTTTACATTTTGGTCAAAACTTTCATAGACAAAATGAAGAATAGATGTCATATAAAATAAATGTTATTAAATAATTAAAATAGAAATAGACTATAATATTTATGATAGATTTATTAATTCTTTCATTCGTTTAATATGTTTAATGAAATATATATAAATATATTACTTATTACTTACCTTCATTGTCAAATTCACTGTTTATTGTTTCATTTATTTAATATACAGCTATGAAACATTTTAAAGGAACTCTCAAATGTACTGGATTAATGAGGTATGTGATAAGATGTTTTTGTTTTTTGTTCGAATGAATGTCTGACAGGCTGGTAAAAAAAAAAAAACTAAATTATAAAGTAACTAAACTGTAAATTCAGAAAAAAAAATGTAAATTTATATATGTTGTCTTGTTTTGTTTTTGTTTTGATTTTAATGGTATCACTTTATTTTTATGATCCCTTTGGAACTATTAGTTGATTACATTGCAACTACAGTACATAGTATTAGTAGACTGTAAAGTTAGAGATAGGGTAAAAGATAGTCTAAATTGGCATTTATGCTAAGTTTCTGAATAATGTTGGTTGAGCGGGGTATGCAGATATTAAAGGTGCAGTATGTAAAATTGACACCCAGTGGTTAACCTAGGTATTGCATTTCTGGAAAAAAAAAACACAAGTGCAGGTTGCCAGATAGACCAAAAGGAGCGAGTCTAACAATGGAGTCTAAAGACTAATTTAAATCGTGTTCTAAATAGAAGCAACGGCACGTGTCAGAAGGAATATTTTCATATTAAAAGAAGTTTTTGTTCTAATCAACACCTCAAATTGATATATTAGAAATGGCTTCTATTTTCTATCAATGATCACCTTAGGTACAGCACATGTGCTTTATTCAGTGTTAAATGCTAACAATGTGTGTTTAAATGTCATTTTACATGACATTTATTGGCGTATACACATATCAGTGATTCAGCATTTTCATTTAACAATATTAAAGAGGTTTAATTAGATTATAAACCTTACCATTTCATGAGTGAGTGCATATTCTGTGCTTCTGGATGGCTGTATTTAAATTTCTGTCGTGTTTTGTTTGGTCCAAACAGCCAAATTGATTTTCACTGCAAATCTCATCACGTAGCGTGTTGTTAGGACATGGGGTTACAGTGTAACCTGCTTATCTAATGTTATGTTCGTAATATTTATATTACTTGCTGCCTAATAACCTAATGTGAAACTCTGAATATGTGTCACATTTTCGAGTCTGCTACTGTCTACCGGAGGTTGCATTTTGGTCAAGAGCTCATGCTTTGAGAGCCTTTCTGAATAAATGTATGAATGAATGAATGAATGAATGAATGAATGAATGAATGAATGAATGAAATACACAGTTTACATCAAGGCAACCCAGGATGCTGAAATGTAATTGGCTAAACTGGCATCATGCGGGTTAAAAGAACCAAAACAAAGTCACCAGGCACAAAAGGCACTTTTTCAAAGCAGAATATCTAACTTTAGCATTGTTTTCAGATAAACAAGAATATTTACTTGGCATGTTTCTTAAATATCAGCAAACATATTTCTTTTATGCTCTAGAAGAGTGAAAAACTTACATACAGCACCTTTAAGCAGAGAGTCTGTTAATACGGTATGTTAATAATGAGAATTAGCTGACATTTAGTTGCAAAATACCTTATAGTCAACTAAATGTGCACCATCAAAATGATTTGATTTTTTAATAAAGTTTTTAGTTTCATATTTGTCATATATTTTACATTATACATTTCATTTTACAAGTTGCATTTTTTTATTTGTTTAAAACCATTTTAGTCCAATTATAGTACAAAATAAGACAACTTAAATTACCTTTAATTTGAAGTCAGCTATTATATTTTCTCTACACGTTGTGCCAAGGGAATACTGTGCATAAATTTCATTCCCCAACAACATTCCGAGCAGACACAAGGAACACAAATGGGGTGGATGAGCAAAAGCCTGATAGTTTGAAGAACTGCATTAGAAACGGCAGGCTGCTACGGACTGAAGTGTAGAAGAATCCCAGCGAGCTTAAATCAGAGGATTCTTCTTCAGATCCTCGCATGCAGCCGATGTCACGGCATATCCACCAAACCAGCTTGCCCTTTCATTACATGACCTGCCTTGTGCTGCGACTCTGGTTCAGGCTCATGCTGTGAGATTGATTTGTCTGTTGGAGCATGGTCATGCTGGTGTAATGGCTTACGGAGCGCCGCTGCGATTCTCTGGCCAAGCGCAGAATGGCAGAGCTCAGCAGAGCGGAGAAAACCTGCTGTGTATGTGACAACTGTTGTGCCGGCTCCGCTTGGTGACGCAGCACTGTTTGTGAGTTCAAGCCAAACGCTTTTGTCTCTTTTATCTATTTTTGTCTCTTTGCCTCCTTTTTCCTCCCCTCGCTTTCACATGCAAGCTTGTTACACTCGCTCATGTAACAAAGCGTGCACAAGCGTATTAAGGTGTCTTGATGCTGTTTGATATTCTAAATAGCGTTCCTCTCCAGAGATCACCTTGCGTTTCTTTTCCACTTTGCCATTTTATCTTTCCAGTTGCTGTTTTGAGAATGAGTTTGGAAATTATGATGGTAGTACATGGCACAAACAGAAAAGAGATGTTGCCAGGAGTGACAACAGGAAAAAAAAAATTATCTTTTTTTTTTTTTCCTTTTTCCACACATCAAAAAAATTGACTTGTAATAGGATGAAATCTGTCCTTGAACTTCCTATGTTTCTCCTTGCGGTCAGAAAGTATACAATAAACTAACACAGGCTCATTCTGAAAGCTAAGCCCCATATACATTTCTGGAGATCGTGAATTATGTAGCTATAAGTACGTTTGGCTGCATTTTGTTTTTAAAACAAACTGTTAGAGCCATAAAGAGAACTAAGAGATTTGTAATATTTTTCCATAAGATTATATTATGTGTATTGAGATACTGTTGATAGTTATTGTTATTTTATACAGCATTTGACTTGTATATTTTGTAATCTCATGTTATGTACATGACATTTCATATGTTAACTAATGCCATACGTCATACAATATGTATGCGTAATCAACAGGGGAAAAAAATATAAGAAAGAGGGAAGGGGCTTGATGGTAGATAGTCTTTTGAGCGTTCTTTGAAACCATATTTATATTGAAGCTTGGAAAAAGTGTAATTAGTTCTTACGTTTGTTTTTTCACAAACGAAAAGTAAGCTGTTACATTGCAAGTTTGTGGTTTTATGTGTCAAATCCTTTGTGCCGAGTCCCTATGGAAATGGCGGAGAACTGGAAGGAATAGATCACCTCTGCACAAACCCTAAGGGTCGGTATAACGAAGTTGCTTTTCGGGCTTACCTTCTGACCGATTTCCTCCGAATGGACAGCTTTCTTGCTGTTACCAGTTTGTCCGGTAAGCTCGCCATGGATGTCAGTTGACGCAAAGAGGAGATGACCACGATAACGGGAGTCGAGTAAAATGAAGAACGATTCCAGAAAGTGGGTAGGGCAAAAAAATAAAATAATCGTGTAAAAAACAGGGTGAGAATGTGGTAAAACAGTAAAAATCAGGCGAGGGCTTTTTTTATGGATTCCTTTTTAAATTCGTTGGTTGGGTTTACAAAAGTAGGTGGGCGGGTCAATTGGGGATTTTTAAAAAAACTATTGGTTGGGTTTAGGGATGGAGGAGGGAGAGTCAGTTGTTCGGTCAGTCAATCAGTCAGTCAGTCTACAGCGGCCTCTGGTGGATTTATGCGAGAACAGCAGACACGAATGGCATTCGCGAGAGAAATTCGAAACCTCAAAACGCGTACACATCGGCCTCTAGTGGATTCACCCAAACAAAAACTGCAAAAAAAACTAGCTCCTGGGATGTATTTGGCGGTCTCCAGAAATGTATTTAAAGGTACATTTTCAGAATGAGCCTAGGTTGCAATAAACTGCCGCAATAAATGACTCTCTTTCTGGACACGCTTCTTTTGTTGCATTTCTTTTTCCTTTTGCCTTTTTTTCCATTGTAGTGATCGTTGTTATCCTTTTATCTCAGAGGAGAGAGGCTGAGCTTGCGGAAATGGTGATGGCGGTAGTGCCTTGTCAAAGGGCTGGGGCTTTTACTCCAGTTGAATTGAGAGGAGGAAGAATTTTTCCCTTTATTTCCTCCCACATCAGCTGAAAATTCACCCGTAACAGGCCCCAAAATGTGTCCTTGCACTTTCCATTTTCCTGTGTGAGGTCAGAAAGTAGTCCTGCAATAACTGACTCTTTTTCTGTAGAAAGAGGTTTTATATTGAGTATGGTTGGAGGTAAGGTCAGGGATGTAGTGCACTGGTGGGGTTGTGGGGGGGTTGGAAGGCTCGGCTGGTGGGCTGACGACTGTGTCTCTTTCCCTTGGCAGTTCATGGCATCAAGTGGACTTGCAGCAATGGGAACAGCAGCTCTGGCTTCTCTGTGGAGCAGCTGGTGCAGCAGATACTGGACAGCCACCAGACCAAGCCCCCTCCCAGGACTCACAACTGCCTCTGCACTGGCACTCTGGGTAAGACAGGACAGACAGAAGGGCTGGGGTGGAGATTGAGGAAGAAGGTAGCGCTTTAAAGTGCCCGTGAAATTAAAAGTTTTTTAGATGCTAGCATCAGTATGTTAGTCTTAAGGATATCTATAAGCTGGTGTGCTCCAAAAACAGAGACAAAATTGGGATTATGAAGCTATAAACGTCCATAGCTTGCAGCCTCATACTTCCTCATACTTCAGTTTCTCATTAAATATTTTGACCAATTAAATGATCTGTAGCATCTGACATGTCCCGTCCCCTTAAAGATGCTTCTCTTTTTTTTTTCATTTGATGCGCTTGAGCTCAGTCACTCTCATTGGCAGAGCTGTGATAAAACTAAATGCAAACCGCTCAATTTTAGCTCACATTTCTCCTGTTTTTTCAGTCTTTCTATGAACGATGGCAATAAACATTAAAAAACTGATCCTCCCCATACGTAACCCATACCGCCAAACCACTAGGAGATGCCCATTACTCCTAAATGTGAATCTATTCTTTGTTTCAATTTTATATAGGCATGAAAACTTTTTGGAGAAAAATATATAAAAATGTCAGGATTCCATTACATGTGCCGTCACCCCTCCTATACAATCCTCAAAACAGTAAGTTCATGTATGGTTAGCGGTGCATGACTGTCTGACGTACTCCATATTAATAAATAGATTCTGTTTCTCAAACTGATTCTGTACATGCGATTTGTAGCACAGCAAAAGTGGACACTTCAGGTTTTGGGTGCATGTTTGAGCAGACATATGCACATGATAATAATAATAATAATAAATATAGCTGCAAGCAGCAATTAACGGGGGTCAAGCAGTTTAGCAGGGTAAGGTCATATAGCAGTTAGGACGCCTGTAAGTAGTTTATTCGACAACGAAATATACGATTAGAGTGTTAAAGTTTATAGATTGAGCTAACAAATATTTGATTAAACACTCCAGAGAAGCAACTTCGATTTTTACATATTGACAAATTTTTAATGAACATTTCGAGTGACCGCTTTTATGTCAAAGTGACCAGTATAAGCAGCCCTATGATATAATGTGTACATCGAGTCATGGCACTTTAGACAAAGACACGACATGTCAAATTTTAAGTTAATCAGATAAATGGTTAATCAGATACAGTGATTTTACAATGTATAGCGCCATCATGTGGCCATTGTCTACGAGTTTTATGCTATGAGCTTAGACTGAAATATTTTAAGCATATGTGTAACAAGTTTGGTGAAGATATTTTAATTCATTCATGAGTTATGGCTATTTTAGCTCTTCTTAATAAAAATGACAAAAGAGCAGTGAATAAGCTATTAATGATCTCCTACTGCCATCTAGTGGCCACAGTGTAATTTATTTATGTGATTACAGCCATTTAGGTGTGCATAAACATATCCCTTCTATAATTGAGCATGTTCTAACTATATAAAATTAAAATTTTGTATTTTATTAAAATAATTAAAAATCTACAGAGTAAAAAGTGTGACAAGCTTTGACTAAATTTGATCTTAAATGCATTAACTGTGTTCATGCCATGTCAGTTTGGGATTCAGAATGCATTACATTACATTACATTCTTTGCTATAGAGCAGTAAAATAAACAATAAGTGGTCTGTTTCTGCCATCTAGAAGCCACAGTTGTGATTTTCTTTACATGTTTTAAAACAAGGTGTTTAATTATAGAACCAGTTTTGCCAATTAGAATTATTATGGAGAGGTTAACTGGGACTAAATTAGATGTTTAATGCATAACAGTGTTTACATCAGATCAAAATGTGATTCAGAATGATCCTAAATGCAATTTCCCTGACTTTAAACTAAAAAAATGTAAAACAACAAAGGTATGCAAATGTTTTGAACAATAAATAAGTGGTCTTGTTGTGACATCTAGTGGTTAGAAATGGTAGGTGACAGTTAAAAGTCTGTGTTATAGTGGCTAAAATGATAGAATATTGAAAATGTGTTTTTGAGACCTTTAAACATCCAAGATGGACAAAAAAAAAAAACAACTTATAAATCATTTCAGTGAAAAGTGTGTAAATGAAGCACATATACTGCATTTTTAAGCCATTTTAGCATGTTTTTAGAACCATTTCCACTATTATAGCGCCACCTATTGCCCAATCTCCACAACATTTTGCAAGTTTATTCACATCGATATGCCACATCTGCTCACCAATTTCTGTGATGTTTTGGGTTTTCCTTATTGGTTTAAAGGCATGTAGGTTCGTGTAGACACGCCCCTTTTGTAAATGAGCCAGTTACAGCTATCTAAAATGGAAAGTTCAACTTTTTTTGATAATTATTGATCTACTCAGTCCAGAGATTCATACAACACTGGTTTCGTTGCGATTGAGTTAAAAACCAGGGACTAGTTCGCAAAAGTAGGTTTTGTTTATATGGATGGTTTTTTAATGAACAGTTTGAGTAACAGCAGTGGTTTTAGTTTCAAACTGTTCAGTATGAGCAGACCTCTCATATGATATGTAGATTGAGTGTTTTTTGTGAAATAGTGTGTAAATGAAGCAAATTTGCTTTATTTTTAAGCGATTTAGCATTATTTAAAGACTATTTTTGCTATTATAGCGCCACCTATGGTTTGATCTTCACAAAATTTTGCACGTTTCTTCTCGTTGATATGCCACATGTGCTCATCAATTTCTGTGATGTTTTGAGCTTTCCTTATTGGTTTACAGGCATGTAGGTTCGTGTAGACACGCCCCTTTTGTAAATGAGCCTGTTACAGCTATCAGAAGTGAAAAGTTCAACTTTTTTTTGATAATTATTGATCTAGACAGTCCAGAGATTCTAACAACACTGGTTTCGTTGCGATTGAGCTAAAAACCAGGGACTAGTTTGCAAAAGTAGGTTTTGTACATATTGATGGTTTTTTAATGAACAATGTGAGTGACTGCAGTGGTTTTAGTGTCAAACTGTTCAGTATGAGCAGACCTATCATATGATATGTAGATTAAGTGTTTTTTGTAAAATAGTGTGTAAATAAAGCACATTTACTGCATTTGTAAGCCATTTAGCATGTTTTAAAGACTATTTTTGCTATTATAGCGCCACCTATGGTTTAATGCTCACAAAATTTTGCAAGTTTCTTCACATTGATATGGCACATGTGCTCACCGATTTCTGTGATGTTTTGAGTTTTCCTTATTGGTTTACAGGCATGTAGGTTCGTGTAGACACGCCCCTTTTGTAAATTAGCCTGTTACAGGCAGCCAAAGTGAAAAGTTCCACTTTTTTTTGATAATTATTGATCTACACAGTCCAGAGATTCTAACAACACTGGTTTCGTCGCGACTGAACTAAAAACCAGGGACTAGTTCGCAAAAGTAGGTTTTTCCTATATTGATGAATATTTAACGAACGGTGTAAGTGACAGCAGTGGTTTGAGTGTCAAACTGTTCGGTATGAGCAGGCCTATCATATGATATGTATTTTGTGTGGTTGCGCAAAGGGTTGTGTAATACACAACCCATTACACACTAAAAATACGTAAAATCGCCCCCTAGTGGCCGATTTCTTTCAAAATTCTTACAGCCCTCAAGGACCGTGAGTCGAACATGCCCAGCGAGTTTCGTTTCGATCACTCATCGTTAACCTTGTTAAATGGCTGCTCAATTTTTGTTGGCTAATGGCGGCCATGTTTTTTGAGATATGCCAATGTCCTTATAGTATGTTATGACAACTTGGTCAAAGACACTACATACCAAATTTCAAGCTGATTGGAGTAATGGTTGTAAGGTTAGAGTAATTTTTATGTTTTTTAAACTTTATAGCGCCACCATGTGGCCAAAGTCCACGGGTTTTGCACTGTCACATCAAATTAAGCTTACACATATGTGTACCAAGCTTGGTGAGGATATCTCATTCCTTTCAAAAGTTATAGCTACAATTAGCAATTAGCTTCAATTAGCCTTGAACATTGTTGTGTACTGTTTCGTGCGAGAAAAAAAAATTCAACTTTTTTTTGATAATTATTGATATTTAGTGTCCAGAGAACATTTCAGAGCTGGTTTGGTTCAAATTGGGGAAAAAACCTAGGACTAGTTCGCAAAAGTAGGTTTCGGACAAATCGCGATGTAGCGGGAAAACGGTCCACCGTAGAGAAAATCTGGGTCACTCCACTTTTGTTGGTGCTGACCCAAGGATTCCAAATATGTAATTTTTTTGAGTCTACGACAAACGGTGTACAAATGGCGGCCAAAATATTGGGTTTTGGCGCAATAGCGCCACCTATGGGCCGATTTGGCTGATCTTCGGTGAGAATGTAGTGTACCGGAGTACTACCATCTGACCAAGTTTCAGCTCTCTCGGACTTACGGTTTGGCCTGGGCAATAGTGACTTCGGCAGAATAATAATAATAAAAATCCTTACAAATACAATAGGGTTTCAGCGCTTCGCGCTTGACCCCCTAATAATAATAATAATAATAGTAACAACATCTGAGCATGTCGATCTTGGTGGGTTTTCTTTTAAACACAACAATTTTTTCTTAAATGAGCATAAACAGCTATGAAAGCAATCAAATGCTTTCATAAAAGATCTGTGCATTTTTAAATTGACTCCTCTGTTTTAATCTGTTTTTGTTCACACGAACAAATCTAAATAAGAGATTCATTCACTGGTCTTGAATTAAACAGTTTAAATTATACAGTAAAGAAAAGATTAATGAGATTTGATAAATTAATTACAATTTTTATAATAGCTAATTGAATAGGCTAAACTGTTTGCTAAACTATTTACAGCATTTTGTATTGTATAATATTTATCCTATTCTTTGTAAAAATTAATAAAAATAATAATAATAATAATAATAATAATAATAATAATAATAAACATTGATTTATAATGAAACAGCCAGATGAACAGTCATTTGGGAATTTTTTTTGGGGGGGGGGTGGGTCCTTTATTTTCACATTCTAATGTTGATAGGTATGTAAATGCTATAGGCTGTTTTTTTTACGTAAAACATTGTATGCTCATCATTTAAAAACACTTCGTGGGACCTTTAAATATGCCAGCAAGAACTTTAATAGATGTGGTGAGTATAGAGCAGCAGGCTATATGCCACACTATATGCTGATTTATTGAGCTGTCTGTTGCAATGACACCACTGGGGGGCGTAATGTTCCTGTGTATCTAGGCAATCCAGTCAAAGCACTCTTTCTTTTTTATTTTCTTTACTCAAGTATACAACAAATGAATTTTCACCTTGTGCTTCATCACAAATATCCAACACAGCACTTTACAATCCCATGGTGTTTCTCCTATAGGGTGTCGTAACTCTGAAGCAAATTGAATTGCGTGCTTAAAACAAATGATTGTGGGGTAGATGGATAGCCATTTGTTGTATGTTCATAAAAATTCAATTGCCAAGTGTGCAGTAAAATGACTAATGAGACATATCAGCCATTTATTAACTAAATGGTAAAGCTATGTGTTGGCTTCTCGTGAAACGATTAATATTGATGATTGATGCTCTCTATAAAGGCTTGAATTAATCTCAGTATTCATTCAAAGTATCAGCATGAAAGCATTTTATTCCATTTCAAAGACATTATGCGGGTCGTTCACTGAAATGTTTGTTATTTTCAATGTGCAAAGCAAACAGAGGATCTTGTAGGGGTGTCATATATAAAATAGTAGGATAGTTTGTGAAACTGACTTGTAGTTTCTTGAATAAATGATAGGGAAAAGGGGAAATTTTGCTTAATATGTTCATTTAGGTACACTATTAATATTAAAAATGTAAATATTGAGAATACTACTAATAATAATAGGAAAAATTACACTTTTAGTGTAAGGAAACAAATGAAGTATATATTTATACACACAATTTATAATGTTTATAATGTGATAACACTATTAGTAAATAATTATTATAACCATTGTTAATATTTTTGATAGTGCGAAAACTAATAATAAATGCCATTTACAGGTAGCAGTCAGTGATATTATTTACTCTCCATAAAATAGTATAAATGACATTGTTAATATTACGAATGGAACAAGAATAGTTTAATATAATTGTTTTTGTTGTTGTTGTTTTTGTTGTTGTTGTTGTTAGTCATGCATAAAAAGATTCAGAAATTACTAACATTTTGTTACGTCTCTGCAGGTGCTGGGAGCAGTGTGCATCATAAATGTAACAGCGCCAAACACCGCATTATCTCTCCCAAAGTTGACCCTCGTTCAGGAGGCTACAGCAGCACCCACTCTGAGCTCCAGAATAATGATGTGTCAGAGGGTAAGACAGAACACAGCCACAGCAGCAAGAACAGCAGCGGGTCAGGAGGAGGGAGCGTACGTGAGAAACGCAACGGCAAAGTTCACAAACCTGTTCTGCTGCACCAAAATAGCACTGAGGTCTCCTCCACCAATCAGGTGGAAGTGCCAGACACGACCCAGAACTCCCCTGTATCCATCAGCAGCGGGCTCAACTCAGACCCTGACATGGCTGACAGCCCAGCGGTAACAGGCATGGGCCATGTTGCCTCTGTCATGGGCAGCCTATCCCAGAGTGTTTTCATGTCTGAGGTGACTGGGGATCCCGTCTACAGTATGTCCCCCACCGGAGGCCCCAATACCCATATTATGGGCCCTGATGCCAATCCTCACAGCCTAGTCCTAGCCGTCACCTCTGACAGCCACAAGTTTGCCTTTCCAGGAAGCGGGAGCGCAGATGCAGGTGGTCCCGGAGCAGATGGTTTGTCAATGCTGTCTGCCTCCAGCGTCTCTGAGGAGCTTGTCCTCTCCAGCAGCCTAGACTCCAGCAGCATCAAGATCCCAGAAACCACTATGAACTTTGATCCTGACTGCTTCCTGAATAACCCGAAGCAGGGCCAGACATATGGGGGAAATGGACTGAAGCAGGAGAATGTCGCATCCAGTGCCTCATCCTCCTCAACAGCTAACACCAATGGTTTGCAACGTTCGCCAACTATATCAGATCCAACCTACAGCTTTAGTTCTGCACTAGTAAAAAACATCAAGACCGAGGACACCTCCTTCGAACAACAGCTTGCCAAAGAGGGGAACTACCAGGTAGGGCCAGTCGTAAGCTGTAGCGTATCTAATGGTGGTGGACAGAACTCACTCAGCTTGACTCCTGCTTCCTCTCTGCTGCCCTCTGGAGGTGGCCTAAGTCCAAGCACCACCTTGGAGCAGATGGACTTCAGTGCCATTGATGCAAAACAAGACTACTCCACCGGTCCCACCGCAGTAGGATATACACAGGCAATGAACAGCTTGGCCCACCAGAACCGATCTCCAAGCTTTTTCCTTCAAGAACCACCACAGCCATCCCAAAACCAGCAAGGTCGGCAGAGCTCCAGCCAGAAGGGCCACATGATGGAACATAGCACCCCTGATGGGACCTACATGGGTCTGCAGGTTGTCAAGACAGAATCGCCTGGGAGTAATGGTCACCTCCACCACCATCACGCCCACCAAGGCCAGCACAGACCCAACTGCAATGGAGGCTCACCCACTGAGGGACAGGCTGGTTCACTGCAGCTCCTCCAATATCAGGGAGGTTTCCCAGGTCTTGGTCCAGAGCATGAGGAAGTGGTCGGGATGGATCAGAGCCGCAATGTTGGTGCCGGTCAAGCTGGGGTCACTGAAAACGGAACCGATGGTTTGCTAAAGTCCGGGGATCATCTGCAAGCTTGCAGTGGAGGAGGAGAGACTGCAGGAGCAGATCACTTCATGCAGCAGAGCTCTGAGAATGGAGCAGGAGCTGAAGCTGTAGCTTTGAGGAATGGAAACAGCACAAACGGGCCCAACAACGGCTCACAACAACAACTCCAGCCACTGCTTCAGGGGGCTAATTTGGTTCAGGGGCTCTACAACACCCACCACGGGCTTAGTGGAACCGGAGCCAATGGTGCTGGAGGCACGGGAATGGAAATCAGCTTGGATCATTTCGACATCTCTTTTGGAAACCAGTTTTCAGATCTAATCAATGACTTCATCTCGGTGGACAGTGGAGCCACAGCTGTAGGGGCCACAGGGACATTATATACCCACCAGTTGGTGGCCCCGCCTGGGTCTGATGGAACAGCCAACTCTGGGGGGAACCAACAGCAAGGTCAAGAGGATGCAAGCAACAGGACGGCAGGATACAGCTCCACGGAACTCTGCCTCCAGTCGTGCTGCAGCCCCCAGTCTTTAGGTGGAGGCGCTGGTGCCGGTGGAGGGTCGGGAGAGACAGGCTCACTGGCATACATGCATGTCGCAGAAGTAGTGTCAGCAGCAGTGGCCCAGGGCACTCTAGGAATGTTGCAGGCCACCGGCCGACTTTTCATGGTCACAGACTACTCTCCAGAGTGGTCCTACCCAGAGGTATGTCTGTTTGAATGAAACACTTCACATTCAGTCTTATGACACGTATCAATGCCTCACCAACAAAACATGTCTCAAAACATTATTACTTTAGGTAGTTGTTGTAGCTGGTTGGTAATTTAAATAAAAACTATTTCTACCACTACTACTACTACTACCACTACTAGGGGTGTCGCAGTCGAAAGGTAAAGGGGGTAGAGGGTTCTGGTGGGCCTCTAATAGTATCTCTGGGTGCCCCAAAACAGCATGGGCCCTTAGAATTGTCCCAGCGTCGCCCCTGAGTATTCGACTTGTATAGTTGTATATAGTAGATCCTCCTTTAACAGTTAAAATCATATTAAACAACAAATTAGTTTTTTTTATCTAACTAGAGCATTCCAGCCACATGACATGCTAAATATGTCCCACAAAGTGTAATATTATTGTGTGAATTTTTTTTTTTGTCTAAACAATCTCACTCACTCACTAACTTTTTGGGGCTTATTCCTTGCTTTTTATCAGGCATCAACACAGCAGAACGAACCACTTTTGATAAAATCCGGACAGTATAAAGTAATTCACCTGTACCGCATGTCTTTAGACTGTGGGGGAAACTGGAGCACCCAGAGGAAACCTACGCAAACGCAGGGAGAACATGCAAACTCCACACAGAAACGCCAACTGACTCAGCCGAGGCCCGAACCAGCGACCTTCTTGCTGTAAGGCGACAGCACTACCTACTGTGCCACTGCGTTGCATTATTATTATTATTATTATTATTAAGTGACACAGTGGCTCAGTGGTTACCACTGTCGCCTCACAGTTTGCATGTTCTCCCAGTGTTCGTGTGCACTGTAAAAATTGCAGGGTTCCACGCAATTCCTTTGTGTTGTGAACGCAAATTGATTAAGTTAACTTTTTTTGTTTTGAATGTTTTTTCTACAAATTTATGTTGTTAAAACATAAAATAAATACGTTATCCCACAAAAACCCTCAAGAATTGTGTTGATTCAACTCATTATAAATTATTAGTTTGAACAAGTAGCCAAAGTCATTATTTTGAGTGTGGGTTTCCTCCAGGTGCTCCGGTTTCCCCCACAGTCCAAAGACATGCGGTACAGGTGAATGATCCCTGATGAATAAAGGGACCTAGCCAAAAAGAAAATGAATGAATGAATTATTATTATTATTATTTTTATTGTTGTTGTTACTATTATTATTATTATTATTATTATTATTATTATTATTATTATTATAGTGTAGCTTTACTTTTAGATCTTCAATCATGTTTTTAAAACATGCCTAGTTGCCTATGAATGATATTATAACTTTTTATTATAATATTTATTCATATATTTTTATTTGTAATTTCTGCACTGATTTTAAAACTCTTTGATATCCAAACATTCCCTACACTGTTGCAGTATTTCACCACGAGATGGCAGAATTTCCCTAAAAACACATTTTAAAAAAATATTTCAGGTCTAGTGTTTTACTCCTCCACAAGATGGCACTATAACATGTGTATTTTAATCTTCTTATATTTTATTTTCCTACTAAATTGGTGTGCTTAAACAATGATAGTATTATCTTACTGATGTGTTTTTTTCTCTAAATTTCAGGGTGGTGTGAAGGTCTTAATCACAGGCCCATGGCAGGAAGACAGCAGCAGCTACACTTGTCTGTTTGACCAGATTTCTGTCCCTGCTTCCCTCATCCAGCCAGGGGTTTTGCGTTGCTACTGTCCCGGTAATTTCACATTGACTCATAAAGACTAATTAATATTCTTTATTTAACATTAAAAAAACTTGTTGAAGTAGGAAAGATAAGTAAACTGTCCAGGGTGTTCGTGTGATTTCCTCTGATCTCTCTAATTATGGGATTATGTGTGTGTGTGTGTGTGTGTGTGTGTGTGTGTGTGTGTGTGTGTGTGTGTGTGTGTGTGTGTGTGTGTGTGTGTGTGTGTGTGTGTGTGTGTGTGTGTGTGTCTGCAGCCCATGATACTGGCTTGGTGACTCTACAGGTGGCTGTTAGTAATCAAATCATCTCTAACTCAGTAGTGTTTGAGTATAAAGCCCGTGCGCTCCCCTCCCTGCCTTCATCCCAGCACGACTGGCTGTCACTTGACGGTAGGTCTTCCTCTCTGTCTTTTTTTGCATTTGTGGGAGAGGAAGTAAAAAGAGAAAAGTATTACATTTGCTAAATTCGGAACCCATCATGTGACCCCCTGATTATTGAGCTGCTTGAAGTAGGTGATTATATAATGGTGTCTTCTAGGCCCAAGGCTTTTCTAATTATCCCACATTCAATATTAACAAATTAAAATGACATCTGATCGAGATTAAGAGTATGTAATGAAGATAAAGAGCGAAAGAGAGAGCAACAGTAGCAGGGGAGATTGGGGACGGTTGCAGCATGGGGCAGTTGCAACAAGACCTATTTCTACATTCAGGAATGAGCCAGAATGATGATATTTATACTACATATTCACAGTTAGACTCTCCTTCAATCTGAAAAAGAAAATCAGCCATATAGGACTATTCCTTCAATATAAAACTAATTTTTAATGTTCAGAAAATTTCTCATACTGTCTAACCTGTTTTTGTGAAACATTATTTATTTGTATAATTTAAATCACTGTTTTCTTATATGGGTAATTCTTTAACTACGGGCACTTTTATGTCCTTTGATCGTATATCCAAAAATATATATATAATTTTGTTCAATTTTTGCTTTTTATTATATATTTTTTTCATATTATTCAACCTCCTTTTAATTTTAAGTGTCAAAATCACTGTTTTTACCTTGTCACACACCCAGAGTTTTAAACTTCAACAATGAAAATAACATTTTAAAATATTATTTATCTGGTATCTATTCATGTATCTTAATTAAGCACTAGAGAAAAATATTTAATTAATGTAAGACTATTATCAATAGTATTTTTTATACAAAACATAGCTGTCATACAGTATCAGTGCCATTTCCACCACAACACTGTAATGTCGCTTTAAAAAAGTTTGTGTGAAAGATTTTTTTAGGTGGTTTCTATAAAAAAAGAATAGTGCCATCTGAGAACATTTTCAAGGTGGAGGGAATTTAGTTTTTATCAACAAAACTTGAAGAAAAATCAAGGTAAATATTGCTTGATAAGGAAGTACATTTATTCTGTCATTTTCAAACATGTTGTACCTTCAAAGGTTATTTTAAAAACCAAACAAAATTGAGGTAAATAAGAGTGTTTTGTATACATGAAAGTCAAGTATCAATTCAAAGCTAATTGGTGAAGCTATTTTTCATTTTTTCACAATAAACTGTTGAAACGTCATTTCCATCACTGTCATTTCCATCACCACATACATTTTTTTTTTAAATATCTAAAAAGTTCTCATCACACATTAAAAGTGTTGTCACAATGTATAAGTTCATGCTCTATTTAATATACAAATTCAGTTTATTTATTTTCTAATAAGCTCTTAACCAAATTAATATTACATTTTAGAGTGTGACAGATGTACAATTTAGCATTTGGTCCTAAGGGACTAATTTATTTAATTGACAAATGTAAATTATTATATATATATATATTGTGGAAAGATTGGTTAAACTAGATACAAAAATGATATTAGACAATGCTTGACTGCCGTAATGTATTTCATTTTGAAATAAGCTGTATATTGAGAAGTGGTGGAATGGACATTTGTTCAGTTCACGATGAAAAAATGTTTCTCTTCATGTCCAAGTTTGTTCTCTTACAGTTCTGAAAAATAGACAAATTGTTTACACTTATGAGGCTATGTTACGTTAATTTTGAACAAGTTTTTTTACTCACAGGACTAAAAGTGCCCATAGTTGAAGAATGGCCTATATAGCTATCAAGCGTTAAGGCTATTGTATCTCCCTAGCATAGACAGTTTAATCAGGGTTGAAAGCATGCTGTTGCAACTGTCCCCAATTATACAATACACTTAACAGCTTGCCATATTAACATATGTACAATTTTAAGTTTACCACAGTTTCAGTTTAATTTAATTTGAAAGAACAAATTATTTGAATAATTCATTCATTTCAAAGCTAAATTAAGTAGTTTAGTAAAAGTTTAGTCTAGATTTTCAGTAAAAAAAAAATTGTTTAAGCTTGTTGTTTAAGCCTGATAATTGGTTGTTGCTTGTTCTCTTAATAGTCTTTATTTTTAAAGCCAATTTAACTATTTAACCAATTTACATTTAGTCTGTTTACCATTCACCTATAATCCAACTTGATGTTTTTAGAATTATTTTATTATTACATTTTAATGAATGTTGTGACTGTCTTTATGGGTTGTTGCAACCTTCCTCATGCTTGGGGTCAGTTGCAATGTTTGATCAAGTTTTAATTCTGCATATATTATCATATGTACACATATTATAGCAATGTGGGTGTGTGTCTAATAGATGTGGGTTTATTATATTAAAATGTTGGGTTTCCACAAAAAAAAATTGTCTCTGAGAAACTGAAGGAAATGCAAAAAATGTTGAAACTGTCCCTTACTACTGTGCTCAGCATAAGGACACCTTATTTTGAAAATGAAAATTTGTATCCATTTCTCAGTGAATATAGGCAATGCATTTTGGTCGATTTAAACAAAACAGATTTATTAAAAAGATATATTTATTAAAATTATATTTTAGTCACCAAACATATTTAGAAATTGAAAGATAATACAATTAAATTCAAGCAAAATATTGCAAAAAAAAAAAAAGTTTAAAGCTACACATTTTTGCTTATTTTGATTTTTTTCCTCTTTTTTAAATTTGTATTTAATATTTGAACCATATAAATTTGGGTGTAGCAGTTTTTATACCGTAATCATACGTTTTTATACCGTTATCGTACATTATTTTGTTAAATAAGCTTCAGATATGATTTCAGTACTGACTAATCTAATGTATATGAACAAATATAATGTTGTATATATGAATCTAAAAGATTCGTGAGGGGTGTACTTGTATATGCTAAGCACTGTATCCTGTCATAAACACAGAAAGCCAGCCGGTGGACAAAACTAGCCAGACATACATCTATCTGTATGTATATTTGTATTATATAATTACTTTAGAGTTTTATTCATTATTTATGTAATCTGCAATGCTTTAAAAATACTTGAAAAAGATGTGGTTTTAATATCCATATGCAATGTTTGGCTCACAGCTGACCTCTAGATGAGGATATATGGCATGTTTAGGAAAGAAAGCAGTGTTCAATTGAAAGGGAACAACAGGAGGGCAGTGGATATGTACACTGACCTCCACTAATATTGGAGTCCTTGGTAAATATGAGCAAACAAGCCTGTTAAACAAATGTCTTTATTGTTTAAACTGTTGATCCAAACAGTTTGTGCTGATGTAAGTGCTGTCAGATTGTAATTTTGGAGACTTTCTGACCCCAAAACCCAGTTAACTTCTGCGGTTCTCCAGCTGGGATTCTCTGAGATAGTTTGGCTACTTTAACCCTCTTCCTCCATTAGGATCTGATAGACAAACATCCTCTTCCAGGCTGATTCGTAACATTTACAGATGACAAAAATTTCCCAATAATTGCCCTAATGGTAGAAATGAGTATTTTCAATGCCATTTTCTTCTCATTTTGTGAAGCTCTAATCAGGATTCAATTTGGTTGCCAGATCTTTGTGGGAGAAAATAGCAAATAAGAACAAGTCCATTATTATTTTAGGAAGCTCCAAATACTTTATATAGGACATGATAGCAATATATGGCTGGTATCCACATGTCACCACTTTAATCACTGTAATAAACTTGGTATGTGTGAAGCTTAAATACAAAACTCAAAATTATTAATAATAAGAAGATATGGAAATGCTGCATGTTTATACAACAGTTCTCTCTGGTTCTCGAATCTGATTGGCTGATAGCAGTGCAATATTCTGCCATATCAGAACTCCTACATCCTCCTCACAATTCTATATTTTTCCACCCGAATAGTGACAGCAGCTCAATAAACTCTCTACTGTTTAGCAAATATTGCAGATGTTGGACAACAAAATGTACTCTTGAGGCTTTTTAAGGCATGAATGTAGTTGTTTAGATTGCAACTATGCAGTTTATTTAGGATAGTGCCTATTTTAAATATTTATATTTTTGTAGATACAGCACCATCCACAAGATGGCGACAGAGACCGCATAATAATCCCTTAGAGGAGGAAAAACTCAGCGTAATTTTAAACTACAGCTGGTTAAAATCAATGTCATGTCGGGGTTAATTATTATAATCCCCCGATTGCAACAGAGAAATACTGGAGATATCTTTTTAGACTGATAGCATTTCATGTTGTTCAGCCTTATAATCTTAAAATGTCAGCAAAGTCAACTGTTTTGTCGTCACTTTAGATATTACGCTAGAGAATCATTCAAATACTAGCTCTAAAGTGACGTTGGCGAATTAGTAATGGCTTCTGCTGTTCTGACGTCAGCTGCAGAGGTGAACGAATGGCAGAAGAAAGTAGTTCCTCATACAAATGGATTTTAAGTCTTTCAGTGTTTAATTTTTTTATATATACACGATTATGCCGTTGAACTGTTGTGTAAATGCAATATCACATTTTTTTGTTGTGAGATATGGCTACATATCGTCACTGGTGAAACACTAAGGCAACGCGCCTCCCACTAGTGCCGATATACAGCCACATCACACTCCTACGAGTGTGATGTTGCTCATCAATGCAATCATGTGAATTTCATCATAGGAACAATGGAATTTATTTGCCTATATGTCTGTTATTACAAAAGTGTTTAGTTTATACGTTTCTTTAACAGTATCTAGTTGTTCCCTATTTTGGATGTTTGCTAATTAATTATTGAGTATTTAAATAATAGTATATGAAGCAATAATGATGAAGTACATTTTGCAGATTAAGGAGCTATTGAACAACAAATAATACTTTCTTCATTCTAATATAACTGCTTGTTTTATATTAACGGGTCAAGACTGAACAATTTTAAACTGCCCATGTATACGAAAAATTATTAAATATCAGCAGGAATGTACCTCAAAAATGTTTTGAATGATATGGCACACATATTTTAAAAATAAACATTGTGTATGTTGGTCTTTTTTTAGCAAAATGTCACAAAGACACAAAGTTGCTTTTTTACAACTTTCTTTGTTCCTATTTACCAAGGGTGCCAAGGTGTGTTATTCCAAATCAGAGGGAGTGCAGACCACCCTGTGGTCAGGTTAAATGTCTGTTTAAGGGCTTTAAGGAACAACAGGAGGAGCTTTTGATGCTTTAATCTAACTGAAGCATGGCAAGCACAAAGGGGAGATGGAGGCAGTAATTTATATAAGTGGTTAATACTTTAAGGTCAAGGGGAAGGGCAGTCTTGAAATAGTACACTGACGACTTTGATGAGCTTTTTGTGACATAAGACAAGCTGAGGGTTGATTGCTTCTTCACATCTGGCATGTGTCTTTGTGTTTGTAAGGAACTTTTGTGTTTTGTGTTGCGTAAAATGCACAATTGTATTATGCAATATTTTATCAAGATTAACTTAATATGCAGTGTGGTTGTTAAATTAACATGCACAATAGGAATCATTTAATTGATTTAATTTATAAATAATACATTTATAAGTAGTCGATTTATCATTATAATTTAGTTTATTATTATGTTTTATCACTATTATTATAAAAAAGTACTTTTGTTCATTGTTAAACCATGTCATACTTTTATAAATGTTTTGATCAATTTAAAAATATTTGAAAGGAAATATATTATCAAATGTAACATTTCGGAAACTAAAACTGAAATAAGTTAAAATTAGTTGAAATAAGTTGAAATTAGTTAAAATAAATAAAAAATATAGGTAAATACACATTCTTTTTTACATATAAATGAACAAAAACAACAACAAAAAAACAACTTTTTACTTAATATAACTTTAGAAATATACAAATATTATCAAATACTTTAATAGTTTATACTGATCTAAGTTCATTCTTAATACTTGTTTAAAGTGTATAATAAGAGTGTATGTTGGTTTTACAGAAAGACATTTCCCTTAAATCCATTAATAAACAGTTCTTGCTTCTTGTCTTCGCACTCATATTGGTGAACTTTCCTCAAGTGTCCTTTAGCTGTCCTAGTCTGTTAGTGTTAACTTAAACACAAGGGTTTAAGTCTAATCATGCCATCGCTGTGGGGGATTTGCCCTCTTTAAAGCCTGGCAAACTAAATACAAGCCTACACACATGCTTCAACGATACCCAGGCTGCCTCAAACCAAGACTGTGGCGTCAAAGAGCTTATGAAAATATTGGAGCATATGGACAAAGCAACACGACAGCCAATTTGACGTCCGAAGCTTTAATCTCCTTGCTTCGATCAGGTGGTTGGAGGTTTAAGCCAAGACAAACTATTGCGATGAATGGTTTGGCCAGCGAGGCATTGCAGCCAGCGTTCAGATACAGTATGTGTTTTACAAGCCTGATGTTTGGAGAGCAGGGGACTGAGCCAAACCAGTATAGCAGCAAATAGTGGTGGTTCTAGAGCAGTGTTTCTCAACCACATTTCTGGACTACCACCAGCTCTTCACAATTTCCATTGCTTTCCATGCACAATTTGCATACTTATACTACGCCCTTAAAGTATGTACTCTTTTGTCAAGGAAAAATATATATTTTTGAGTGTACAGTATAACAGAAGAGTATGCAAGCTTTTGGACACACTACTTCCTAACTAACAGATTGTTGTGTTGCTTAGTCATGAGCCCTGTCAGTCTTTCACACATCATTTACATTTCTGTCATATTTAATTTCCTACCTTATTGGAGAAGCAGCAGCATAGGAATCTCCTATTCACGAGTCTTTCATGCAGAGAAATCTACTCCGGTCTTTGGATAATTATGCATTCAGATGTTAATGACAAACACGTCTTTATATAAGTTCAGTTTTGATGTTGCAGATGAAATATAACATAGAAAACGCGATTTTTCAGTGGGCTAGATATTTATTAACAGTCATACAAACATCTTTACCAAAGTCTCTCTACTTGGCGGTTGGTCTCGCGCGTTCATTATGTAAGTACGCGTTTGTAGTTCTAATTAAATACACGTCCAATGCAAAATGCACTGTGGACAATATCAGTGGTTAGAGTATGGACGGTTCTACACTTTATATTTTTACCAGAAACAGTCATCTCTAGTAGTCTCTTTTCAACACATTTCGATTTGGGACATACTAATTATATTTTCAGGATGGATTATTTAGAATGGATAGTATGCGAATTGGGACGCAACACATGTCTCCTTAACCAAACACACCTGATTCAGATGATCAGCTCATTAGCAGAGACTGAAAGATCTGTGATGGGTGTGACAGACAAAGAAGACATAAAACATGAAGTGTTGGTGGTCCTCCACGAACATGGTTGAGAAACACTGTTCTAGAGCACAGTGACTGGGCGACAATGAAATGGCCACTTTTAAACGCCACACTTTTAATTTCCTCCTTTTAATTTTCTCACTTTACTCAGTAAAGTGAAATTCCTGAGAGAAGAAAAAACTCAATCACAATTATCAAAGGTGAAAAGAGTACTGAACATCAAACTCAAGTAAAAGTGCCATTACTTGCCAAAAAAAATGTAGCGCAAGTAGAGTAAAAGTATCTGTTGTAAATATTACTCAAAGTATGAGTAAAAAGTAGCTCTTTCTAAAGTACTCAAGAGTAGTGAGTATTACGCTGTAAAAAGTGATTTTAGGTTGTGTTAGAAAGTGACCAAATTCCAACGTCGAGCCCGCATCTTAAACCAATGTCATATTGATGTCAAATACTGACATTTATTTGTTGGGTATTGCAACCAAAATCCAACATCTGATTGAAATCATAGTGGTAACATCAACACAACGTCAAGCTGTAACATCATTAGACGTTGATATTTGGTTGATTTTAGGTTGGACGTTGACGTCGTCGGCCTGACGTTGGGTTCTGATCTCAACCCGATTTTCATTATCAAACAAAATGCAATGTACCCACAACGTTGGGCTACAACTGCATGTAAAGATTTTGGATGTCTTCTTGGACACTTTTAATGCTTCCATACAATTTGCTGCCATTATAAAAACCCCCATGTCTTGAGGTAGTTCATTATGATGCCAGTTACTTTCTATGTGCGATTTAATTAGACTTTCAGGACTGATTTTTCTAATCCCCATAGACAGGAAAAAATATATTAGTGACTGCAGATTGAAGGACAGTAGTGGAGTATCAGTACCGATACAGCACTAAAAATGTACTTAAGAGAAAGTAAAAGTACACATTTTTAAAACTACTTAGTAAATTACAATTCCTGTGAAAAAAAATGCTCAATTACAGTAGTATTTGAAATTTGGTACTTTACACCAGTGGTTCTCAAAGTGGGTGTCGGGACTCCCAGAGTGGTCTTGGGACAATGAAGGGTCGCCTGGTGATTTTCAAAAATCGACTTATTTTTATTAAACCAGAAGTTATAAGAATATTTTATACATAACCGACTGAAGAGAAAAATAAATAGTCGTTTATAGTTACTATTAACCATATAGTTACTATAGTAGCTTATAGTTACTAGTTCTATAGAATTGCGAATCCTGAGGTAATTACATGATATTAAAGAAATAGCAATAGCGTCAGCTGCAGCAGATTGATTTTATAACACCAGGTTAAACTTTCTGGCCTATTTACAGCACTTACATACAATAAAAAATTAAACAAAGAACAGACTTGGGTCTATTGGTGTGTGTGTGTGCGCGCCAATGCAGGCAAGGTTTCTGTATTTATAACCACCTCAGGATATTGGGGTCGCAAGTCATTGGCACTTTATAACTTATTCCTCTACCCTGCACTTGCTGCTATTGCACTGCTTGTTAGACCTAAACTGCATTTCGTTACATTGTACTTGGTCATGTGTAATGACAATAAAGTTAAATCTGATCTAATCATCTAAAAAATGTCATTTTGGGGGTCGCGGGCTGAAAAGTTTGGGAACCCCTGCTCTACACCACTGTGATTTACAAATAATCAAATTACTGTGATTGAGTAGTCTTTCCTCAAGAAGTTTACTTCACTGAGTAGTTTAAAAATGTGTATTTTTACTTGAATACCTTTTTAGTGCTGTGTCAGTACTTTTACTGCTCTATTTATGTAACTTCTTTATATGTTTATTTTTTTCTTATTTACGACAATTGGCTTAATTGAATAATAAGTCCTGTGATTCCTGTCCAGTCAAATAACGCATTAAAAATTCCATCAAAAGGACATGCACACTTTATACCATTAAATCTGTTCAAGAAGAAGCAAAAATTCTGATTTCCGGTTGGGTAAGCCAATGGAGTAGAAGTGTTTGTAATGCTCCTGTGCTTTTTTGATTTAAACTTGCATAAAGCCCATTTACTTGTGAACTAAAATCTAAACACTTCTAAGTAAAACTATCATTTCGATTAAACATGACCTCTAAATCACTTAAACAGAGCAATAACAAAGCGAAGGATGCCGCGAACATTGTGGCGATGGTCAGACTTGACCATATACGGATCATTCCTAGTTGATGGCATACAGTTAGCTGTCCAGTCTAGTTCAAACTGATTATTTTGTAAATGCATATATAAACTCATCCATTATTTCCCAATTTCAATTAGGGGGGCCAGCAGCTGTTTAACATGGGGCACTGAACCACCCTTGACAGTAAAAAAGGACCCTGGGAAATGTGCACTCACTCTGGACTACTGGATATCATGCATGTATCTATTAAACGTACAGTTTTTGTGGATATTTAATATGGGAGGTGTGTGTGCGGGTGTGTGTTTTAAGGACAAGCTAAGTGCTCTGTCTCCTATGAGTCTGAGTACAGAAGCGAGTGCCAGTGCCTGTGTGTGGTGCTGTTTGTCTGTGGAGGTGGGGGCGGGGGGGTGAGGGTTGTTACTGCAGTGTGCATTGACAGGGTAAAGTAGGGCATGGTGGAGGAGCCTGTGGAAAGGGACAGCTGCAATGCAGACAGCCCTTAAGGCAGAGAAAGGGATCAACAGAGGACCAAACAAGGCCCATTTAAACAGCACAGCACCAGGTCATTCACATCTCACAGAGAGCACAGCCAACCATGCATGCACTTGACTCTCCGGATTTGGTGTATGAAAAACAAGTAATGCATGCTGCGTTGTATTTAAAGCTATTCAAATTACTAATCAAGTGATCTATGCTATACTACAGTATGGTCATTCAGCGTTAATGGGAGTTTGGCGTACAGTGTGTAACTCAGTGTTTTAAAAGCGTAAGTAGCGAAAGGCAGGTTTAGTGGATTAGTGGTTAAGAATAAGCTTAACTGAATTAGAGTGAGTCATCAGTTGGTTTGACTTTAAGCACGTCATGAAACACGGTGCTGCCTGGAAATGAGGGTGTGTGTGCAAGGAAATCACAAAGCCATTTTGTAAGGTATTCCCGACTGATGATCTGACTCATGAAATAATGGGTGGCTCAACCGAGTGGGGTATTTAGAAGTGAATTTGCAATAGTTCAAGCAAATTTGCTTTTAAATTTACTTATCCTCAGGTCATTCAAGATATAGGTGGCTCTCTTTTCTTAAGTATAATATTAAAGAAGAATTGTTTTAGCGTAAAACTGCTGACTAAGTGGTAAATATGGTAATACTGGCACTTTGAGAGTAATAAAAAACATACAGGCAAAACAAATTTATTTACCTATGGCTCTTTGGATACCTTGAGGTCTTATGAAGTGAAATTATCAGAATGTGCAAACAACCGATCATTATTTACAACATTATTACCTTCAGAAAACAGCCCTGAGTTCATTCATGACAATCTAGAGCCTGGGCTTCTGTTAATTACATACAATCAAAATGCTACTTGTCCTGGAAGCTTCCATTTTTAAAAGTAAATAAATAAAAAGGTTTTACTTCATAAAAATTAAATGTAATGAATTTATAAACATAATACATAAACATACACAACAATCAACTTTATTAAATGGAAGGAGTGTAGTAACTCAAAATTGACTGAAAGTTAAATCTACTCAGTTTTGGACTCAGTGTTGAAGGTAATAAGTTATTTAAATACCTCATTACTTCAACTTAAGTTCACAGTACTCATATAGATTCCTTTTTAACTCAAATGGTTTGTAGTAATCAGTTTACTCATGGTTTGAGTTGCCTTAACTTATTGGGTTTTAGTAGGTTTGAGTTCTCTTAGTTTATTGGGTTTTACTGTGCTCAAATTGATTTGTTTACTCAAATGGATTAAGTTCACAGTACTCATTAGAATTTGTTTTTGAACTGAAATGGTTTGTTGCAATCGGTTTCCTTAAATGGCTTGAGTTACCTTAACTTTTTGGGTTTGACAGTGTACATTTAATATACATTAATTTGGGTGTTAATTTTGTTTACACTATATATCTTTTGGTTTTTATTTTTGTAAAAGTGTCGGTAGAATTGAATAAAATTTTTATCTTACAAATTTTACACAAACTGTACAAAAAATACAAGGATCCCATGCACTGTAAAAATGCTGGGTTCCACACAATTCATTCATGTTGTCCCAACTCAAATTGATTAAGTTAACTTAACAATTTTAACAAGTTTATGTGGATTGAACTTTTAAAAATTAACTAAAAAATTAACTAATAAGTAGTTTAAACGAGCACAAAAAAATAAATATTTTTTAAGTGTACATTTTGAAATAAAACTGTCGAGACTTGTTTCCATTGTGGTCCTCCCTGTTAAAAAAAAAAGTATGCCTACAAAATACAGTCAATGCATCAAAAAAAAAAAACAGTACCTCCACATTTTAAAACAGGAACAAAATTATTCACAACACAATAACATACAAAAAACATCATCATCCACCATGCAATGCAAACTAGCTATCCCCGTCAAACAACCGTTTGATCGCTTTTTTGAACCTCCTTATGTCTTGGTATGTTTTGGTAATTTGTTCCACATGATTGCACTTGTATAAATATGTTTTACCCCACTACACTTCTAAATTTAACTAAACAAATATTAAAATCCCAACTCCTAGTACTATTTGAATGCTGTTGCCTCGCCATTTGAAAATAATAGCTGTTGACTTATTGGTCATCTATATCCTGAATGGCTGAGGTTGAGAAAACGAACAGCATCTTTTTTCTGGGTTGGCCATCACTTTAGTTGGCAAAGTTGTTCAGAATATTAATGGATAATTGTACAAGCTTACAAAACATGACTTTTGAGATTAAAATTATGTACTTTGTTATTGTTATTATTTAAAAATAATGAAAATTTCACCAAAAACCATGTATAGAAAATATTGTACATAATATAAAAAAGTATTGGTAATTTCTAATTCACTTTAGAAGTATCTGCTAATAACCTGTTCACTGTAAAAAATATGTTGCTCACTTACATTTTTAAGTTAAATCAATTTAATGTTACATTTAAATGATTTTTACTTGCGTCAATTAAGCTGGCTAATAACAAGTTATAATGTTTAGCTTAAAACAATACGTTAAAACCTGATTAACTTACTAAATTGTGAAAATAACAGAAAAACATACGATGCCATGGTTTTTATTATGTAATTTTTTACAGTGTACACCGAGGACGTGTCTGACGTGACGTGACGGTGTTATTTCTCCTAAGGCCATATCTGTAAAATCCCACTCCATCCATTCACTGGATTTTGGAGGATTGTGGAGTGTCTCTCACTCCTGGTCATTAAACCACAGCCTGTTTTCTATATCGAGCACTACTGTCAAATAAAACGATTTGAAGACAAGGCTCAGCGTCTGCTGTTTGACACGACATTTATCGTTTCCTTTCAGCTGCGCGCTCTGATGCTCTAATGGCACACAGCTGCCTGCCTTGATTTGTCATAATGCAGAATGGGGGCGGGGCTTCGCTGCTCTCTGCAGCATTGCAGGTGGGAAGCCACAGGCTGGAGTCGTCGTGCACTGTAACCATGACCAATATATTATGCCGGTTCATGTTGTCCGCCGTGGATCTAAATCACTGTCTAGTTATTCAGTGGTCAGTCGATGCTTTTCTTTATCTGTTAGTTAGATCAACCAGTATTTTAACAGTGATTTAGTTCAAGTCATTTGAGGATTGTAGGAAAACAGACATAAAATAATTTGTCTGGTCACGTACAACTACACATATCCTGGTTCATTTTTGGGTTGCCTCCAAAATTAAAGCTAATTTTGTTTGAAAATCTGAGGGAAATGTATCATTGTAATTAGTTGGAATGACAGTGCCACATGCTGTCTTTCGCTGTTAATAATTTCAGCATTTGCTTTCGGTATTTTATTAATTTATTTTTATTTTTTAGCTTTGTATGGCTCGTGGAAAAACTAGGGCGTCTGTTTACCTGCGGCACGTGCGCAGCGTCTCATCGCGCTGAGGTTCATGCACGCGCGCGCAGGGGGAGCAGCAGTACATGTTGCCAAAGCTCGCAAGAAATTTAAGCAAATGCTGGGAAATAAGGGGATTTCCTCAGGGTTTGTTCTTGCTGATGGTGGTGTTATTCTTAAGTAGAAAATAAACACATGCATTAGATATAATAGATTGATCGAAAATCAGTTGTGATATTGTAATTGAATATATAATTTGAAAAATCACATACGCTACAATGGTGATTGTATTTTAATAACAAGTCCAAAAAAACGTAAGCCACAAGGACTTTATATGGGAAAAAACAGCACAAAGTGGTTTATAATCAGCGGACCTGGCAACACCGGCAGTAGTGCTGGAGTAAAGAGGGGCGGGGGGAGAGTACGAGAGTAAGTGAGCGGGCTTTACATTCCTCTCTGCTTCAGCACGTCGCTTCTACACTTTCTTCTATTGTTGACGAGACCTTTTAGGACATTCCCCTAGTGTAAAAAAAAAAAGAATATTTATTTTGCCCAATATTAGTAAATATACGGGCAAACTGCGTGTGTAGGCTAAGACACGGCCATTTGGGACATTGTGGCCAGGATGCCGATGAATGACATCTGCTTTTCCTAAAGACAAGGGACCATCTCCATGGACAGTGAAATAGAAGGTTGGACATGTTTAAATGAACCTAGTGTCTGTGTGTATGTAGTTTTGTCTCTGAAGTTACGACATGTAGCCACTTAGCCCACTTTAAACCCTTGTCATTTCCGTCTGTGAAAGACTAAGTGGACACAGCGGTTTCGAGTGTGAAATGCGGCGTTCTGCACGTTTTGCATTTACGCTCATGGCTTTGCTCTTTTTAAAGACTCATTTGGACTGAATTTAGGCACTGAAAGGCGCTTCATAGTTTCCTGAAGTAAATATGCCAACTTCCAAAATAGTCACAAGAAGACACGATGCGATTGAATAAATGTTGGAGTAGCTGAACTTAAGTAGACCACTTTAATGTCAGACGAATAGATGCATTAGTTCGTCTGTTTTAAAATGTTACCAGTATTTGATGGTTTCATGCTTCATAAAACAAATACCGGCTCTCGCTCGCTGTACTCTCGTTTCAATCTTAAAAAGGAAATGACAAACATCTGATTGTATCACACTTTATTGCACCAAAACGCCACACGCTAAAAGTAAGAAAAACAGCTCATTTGTGCTGCAGTTTTGTCATTTAGTGGATTTGTTATCTGCAGTCGTGACCGAAGTGTGTGTATTTATACGTGTGTAACACACACAGCAGTGCTGTAATCTGCGCTCTTGTTTCAGCACCGAGGACAGCGACTCAACATCAATGCGTTTTAAATAGAGCCTGAAATATTCAAAAACATCACACAAGTTACTCTAAAGAGCTTTATATTATAGTGTTGATGGGTGAATTTTGTGGCGGGAAAACAGAGATTAGCAATCACTATACTAGTGCCTATAGTTTTCCAACAATGTAATGCTCACCAACCTGTTGATAGTGATGTGCTGAATGGAAATAGGCATGCGATATAGCCTGTAGGTTATTGTGTAAGGACGCATTATCAAAGTAGTTTTAAAAAGTTTCTCACACTTTTCTTGCATGAAATATGCCTCGTAGCTAAACTCAAAAACAAAAGTAGAGCTTATACTCAGTATTTTTTATGTTGCTTTGAGGCAACTGATTTAAAGATAGAGGGGTTTCATTTTAAGTGATGCTTTCATTTGAATACATTTGAAATCATGTTTAAACGTTCTTTAAAGTGCAGAGGTGCATTTTATTATTATCTTAATAGACTTTACGTTGAGTGTTACATGAGTCCTATGTAATTTTATTATACTAAATGTGTTACTTAGGTATTTAATAATGTAGCTACCTTAATTCTGAATCATATAAAAAAATTAACATATTGTTGCCATATTTTCTATCATAGTTGCATGTGTCATAGCAATGCAGCAGGTGAGCTGTATCCACTTCATTGCCATGCAATGTTGCTCCCGGTGAACAAATCTAAGCCGTAAACGTTGGAAAATTAAGTTGAACAATTTTCATATATTTTTGATGGGTGAAAAATCAATCACTCTTTTACTGTTTGTTCTTGCACAGTGTGGAAAATTGCTTTATTATCCTGAGGCGACATGGTGCGGTAGAGTGTTAACGAACTCAATAACCCTGCAACTTCTCTGTTTTATTTTACCTCAGATTTAATATTCTCTACCATGTTTCAGGAGCTCAAAAATGACGCTGTAATGTCGTGTCGGGTTTCGTTTCAGCACATTTTGAATGATAAATTTTGGAGGATTACAACACTGGCAGTTCATCACGAGAGATATGATTTTTTTTTTTAAGTTAATATCTTTATTTCATAGTTTAGTTTGTCTGACAGTTACATTTCATTAAATTTGACCTCATTTAAAAGATTGCTGAATATGTCAGAACAGTTAATGTGAGCTTCAGATAAGCATAACAGGTAATTTCTTTTGAAAGTTAAGGTCACCACAGTCCTATTTGTAATAAAAGGAATCATTTGTGTGCAGTTTTCAGTGTTTCTGCAGCTATTATCGTGTACTAAATTAGAAAGCTCCTTGTTTAATTCCAGACTTTATTTACTGATTGCACTCTGCCACATCCTGCTCAGTTTACTTCATTAGATCTGAGAAACATGTCGATCCTTATAGTATTAGACATTGCCTTAGAAACTGGATGATGGTTTGCTTAGCGTGCCATGCACAGTATTTTTCTGTGGTCACTCTTGGTTTCTTTTAAGACAAAAAAAGCAAATAAATTTCTGCAGATGGTTGATTCAGGCAGTGATTGGTCAAAACCACATCATATTTTTGCACACCCCAGACCCGTGTTGCTAAATACATTCTGCTTTAGTGGCTTTTATCTTACACAATGTGCCTCAAGGGCACAATCGTTAATTAGTGTTAAATCAGACAGCAGTTAGAGAGATTGGCGCAGCGGCCCTTAGACAGTTAGAAGAACACTGAAACTGATTGAAAATTAGATTTGTTAAGACTTGAGCTAAGAATTAAGGCTTCTGTCTGTTTTAAAAGTCAGTTAAGCTACATAATAAATGTATATTAGGAAATGACAGGGTAAATGCTCATACTAAATCATACTGCTGATGAAAGCATTTCCACTGTTAGTTTTATCACTCAAAAATGTTTGACATTGTACTCTGTAGTCAGCATTGTTGCTTGGTTGTTTTGTGTGCTTTGTCTGAATGATTATAGATGGGGAGAGCCGAGCAAAATGTAGCTGACTCACATGAACAGTGCAGTCATTAATAATGGTACGAATGAGTCTTTTGTGAGATTTCTGTGGACTGGTTCGTGTAAAAGTCTGTTAAGACTTTTGACAATACAGCAAGTCTGTAAAATGTTGTGTTAGTCTTGCACTTTTGCCAAGCATGATGGAAGACTTTGTTAGTGGATGGATAAACCGTGTCACACAATACCTCATGAAGCAGGGGATATAACCAGGGCATGTCTTGGAGGATGGGTAAAGCAGTTTGCTCTGCTTCTGATTTAATTTGATTTGCTGCTAGTTTGTATGGATATTAAATTGGAGGGCTCCATTCAACCAGAAGGAGACAGCAATAAAGTTTGGATGAATCCAGGCTGGATGGTTTGGAAAGATGGTGAAAGGAGGGGGAATGTGTTTGTGTGCATCTTTTTTTTTCTTTTTTTTCTAAAGAAGCACCTTTTTAAATAGTCATAAAACCCAGCTGTGTCTGATTGGGGTTGAAACGAAACATTGCAGGACACCGGCCCTCAAGGACTGAGTTTTGGACACGCCTGCTTTAAGGTCACAGATCATGTTAATTGGATTTAGGTCAGGACTTTGACTAGGCCAGTGTGCTTGACTTACTCGACTTGCTGGTGTATACATATAGTTTTATTAATTTTATTTTTAGGGGTCTTTATACCTGTCATTTGACAAAAAGTATTCTGTAAATAGGAAAATGTGGGGTGCAAACCACAAGGCTACCCATGCCTTCATAGCTCATCTTTATGCTTTATATTTTAAAACAAAAAAATGTATTTATTTCTATTATTATAAACTCACAGGACATTTATAGGTATGCCTTATTAGCACCAGCATGAACCTATTTGCCCTCAAATGATCTGATTGTAGTGTAATAATGTGTCTATTTTGTAAAACTGCTTTGGAATAATAATTATTGTGAAAAGCACTATACAAATAAACTTGAATTTCACAGAAATATGGCAAAGAACTAACACAATGCTGGAAATGTTCAAGAACGATTTTGGTTGATGCCAGTTGGATCAGTTTTCCATTGAGATGTGGTGACTCTAGAGACCATTAGAATGTATTGAACCCGTTGTCATTTTAGAGTGATTAAAGCTTTGTGATATTTGTGTTATTCTGATGGAAGCAGCCAGCACAAGATGGGGACAATGTGTGGCCATAAAGAGATGGGGCATGGCTAGCAATAATCTTTAGGTAGCCTGTGGCGTTTAAATAATCAATATCCTGTTTGAATTGTAGCCTGTGTGAATTGTAGCCTCAGTTTGTTGCTATTTGACATCAGAGTGTTCTTCTGCTGCTGTAGCTCATCTGCTTCAAGGTTTTATCTGCTTTATAAATGTTCTTCTGGAGACCTTGGTTGTGACCTTTGGTTATTTACTGTATTTTACTGTTGCCTTTCCATCAGCTCAAACCAATCTGGGCATTCTCTTCTTACCTCTGGCATCAACAAGGCATTTTCACCAACAGATCTGCTGATCATGGATATTTTCTCTCTTTCTTTATTGCATTCTCTGTAAACCCTAAGGATGGTTGTGCATGAAAATTACAGTAGATCAGCAGTTTCTGTAAATTCTCAGATCAGCCCATCTGGCTCTGAAAATAACTTAAATCAACTGTCCTCCAATTTTTGAGGCTCATTTTAAGTTTAAGAGGCTCATTTTTAAGAGTTGCTGCATGTGATTGGATGTGATGTGTACCGACAGTGAATGTGTGCTGTGTTGTTAACATAAATAATGTGTTAAATTAACTTTTGCTGCATGTATTGATCTTGGCTATTGTTGTTCATTTCATAAACAGATACATTAAATGTGAAGGATGAATACATTATTCTAAAAAAAGTTATGTCTCTGCACAGACTTTTTACTGTGTACTGTACAGAATGTCCATGTTCAGTCCCCAATATGTCAGGCCACATTTTTTCTGCCATTAGGAAATAGTGCACTCAAAAATGATTACTGCTGCTTGTTCAAACTACTTGTTTAAAATGAGCTGAAACAATACAATTCTTGCAATTTCTTTGGCCAATCTTTTGTTTTATGTTCAGTCCACTTAAAACTGTAAACCATCAAGTTAACTTAAGCATTTTGTTTTGAAACAACATGAAGAAATTGTGTTGGTCAAACTACCTAGTTAGGGGATTTGTAGTTCTCAGCATGTTTTGTGTGGAATTGAATTAAGAAAAAGAAATGTTGGCAATAAAAGTAATCTTAGGTGTTTAAGGTTAAAAGTAAGACATGGTTAATCTTCATTTTAGTTTGAAGATTTAGAAGATCTTCATATAATGTTTTGAGTTTTGAGATTACCACCTTGCAGAAGCAGCCATGCTTTGGGTGTTGGCAGCAAAAAATTGCAAATTTGTTGCTTTGCTCAGTGAGCAATAACTTAATGTATCAATGACTTCACGAGTAAGTTTCACTAAGACTCAATCATTCAACAGATTAATTTAAATGGTTGATTTGAAATCATGTTCTGCATGGGACAAAATCCCTGTTTTATTTGTTGAAGTTAAAGACACACTGTAGTTCACCCATAAAAGAAAATGTACTCCCTTTTACTCACACTCACGTTGTTATAAACATTTAGGATTTTTGTTTATTTTGTTGAACACAAAGGAAATATATTCTGAAGAATGTTAGAAACCAGCCATTGACATCCATAGTAGAAACAAAAAGGCAGTTTTTTTCATTTCTCAATATATCTTTCTTTATTTTTAACAAAAGAAAATAACTGAATGTGAAAAAGACTAAATGCTGACAGAATTTAAATTTTAGGGTGAACTTTCCCTTTAACAGAACAAAAAACAGACAAAGCCATGGACAAAACCATGCCTAATCTTCTTTAGTATTAACAATTAACCTGTAAATAAATATCACAATGTAAAAGTTCACAAAGTTCCTCAATGCCAGTGATAGACAGTACTGTACAGCAAGTGACTAGCAAAATGCCAAGTCATGGAAACACTTCATCCTTTTATCTGTCAGAGTTTCCAAAAGGGTCACGCACATGTTAACCCATTTAATTACTAGTAACCTTGTTGGCACAGCAGCATTTAGCAGGTATCAACCGGGATATCCTGCTAGAGCTTGAGCTTTGTTAAACACTTACACAGCAAGGTCAGCTGGAGCTTCAGATCTCAATATCAGGGTAGAAGAGCTTAACCCATTTTTTAAAAACTAATCATTCTTATTTTATCACCTAAGAAAAAGAGGTGTTTTGTTTGTTTTGTTTGTTTGTATGTGAACTGTGATCTTATAGCACTCTCTGCAGCACTGGCAGTCTGTCCTCATTCTCAGCGCTTTCGAAGTCTAGACTGAAAGAAAGTGACTTGTTCTGTCTAAGCATTCGTGTTCTGGGACAGAGGCCTCAGCGGTGGGAAACAGTGCCAGTGTTGTGTTTTATTTCCGGTTACTGACATTCTCCAATTGTGTACAGAGTTTTGGATGTATATTGGTATTGTTTATCAAAAGTAACAATTTTAGATATGAGTATGTTATATGAATATGTGACACAGTGCTTCAGCGGTTAACACTGTCGCCTCACAGCAAGAAGGTTGCTGGTTCGAGCCCTGGCTGGGTCAGTTGGCATTTCTGTGTGGAGTTTGTATGTTCTCCCTGTTGGTGTGGGTTTCCTCCGGGTGCTCGGGTTTATCCCATAAGTCCAAAGACTTGCACTGTAGGTGAATTAAATAAGCTAAATTGCCCATAGTGTATGTATGTAAATGCAAGTGTGTATGGGTGTTTCCCATAGTTGCGGCTGGAAGGGCATCCATTGCCTAAAACATATACTGGATTAGTTTGTGGTTCATTCCACTGTGGTGACCCCTGATTAATAAAGCGATTTAGCCGAAGGAAAATGAATAGATGTTACATGAATGTTATCTTTCCTGATTTTAAGGATGTGTACTTTGGACATAGCAATATGAATGTGTAACATCTAGGCCAGTGTTTCCCACTCCTGTCCCTAATGGCACACCAACAGTACACGTTTTCAACCTCTTCCGAATCAAACACACCTGAATTAACTCATCAGAACATTTGAAGTGACTCCAAAACCTAAAGAGACTGGGTCAGATAAGGAAAACATTCAAAATATGTACTATTGGTGTGCCACCAATTAGACTCTTCTCAGTCTTGTAGGCTAAGTTATGCCAGCATTTTAAATATTAGTCTTTTTATTGTAAAAATGAAAGTAGAAACTAACATATAAACATTAGCAGTGCTAATCGGGCTGTAATATTTCAAGCTCACTTAAGAGCTTGACTAGTTATTTCTCATTTCTAATAACTCATTTATTTTGTCTTTGCCATGATGACAGTAAATAGTATTTGACTAGATATTTTTCAAGACACTTCTATGCAGCTTAAAGTGACATTTTAAAGGCTTTGTAGTGGCACACCTTTCGTGCATATCTTTATGTAACACCTTTTGCAGCTTCTATTTCAACAACCAGTATTTTAAAAACTTGAGTAAGACCGAATCTTCTTTTAAAAAGATTTACTGAAGAAATGCAAACAAAAATAAAAAATTGCAATAGACTCGATATAGCTCGGTCAAAAAACGGTGTTGCTTCCAACATCCATAACTGCAATCTAACTTAAATGTATGAACTAATGACCTCATTACCTATTTCTGTTGGAAGCCAAAATACCAAAGTAAACGTTTTTTAGATAAAATAATCACTATGAATTCTTATTATACTTAAATGTAATTTTTCATTGAAAGTTGTGAGAGTAATGCATTAGTATGTTTAAATAAATACACATTTGAGAGGAATAACTATTTTTAAAAAAATGTTAATCATGTTTTTTTTTTTGTTTGTTTGTTTGTTTGTTTGTTTATTAATGACAAAATTGTTCTTGGTAAGTTGTGGTGACCTGTTGCTTCTATTGGTTGTCAATGGAATAGTTTGCCTGAAAATGAAATTATACTCACCCTTAAGTGCTCAAAATTCTTTATGAATTATTTTTTTTCTGCTGAACACTATGGAAGATATTTTGAAGAATGCAGGGATGGGCAGTATTTATGAATCATGTATTTCAAATACATAATTAAAATACAAAATAATATTTTGTCATTAGTATTTGATGGGGTTTATGGAAATGGCTTAATATTTTGTATTAACATACTTTAGTGTCTATTATTTTTGTATTTTTAGAATAGTGTAAAATGCTTTTTTAAGAAGCATTTAAGAAAATGCGGCCTCAGATTAATTCTTTCTCAGTTATTTGCCTAGGCTTGAGATCAGAACAGAAAATTAATTAAGATGGTGGTCATTGATTGGAGTTTGGATGGAAATTATGCAACACATAAAGAAAATAACAGATAAAATGTCAACAAAAGTCAACAATCACTGAAAATAATATACCAACAAGGCCATAATGGCAATATAGTGTACAATTTGACATCAGCATCTTTACTTAAGATATGAGATGGAATAAAATATCAGTCCTTAAGAACAGGATGTGGAGCATTCAGCACATAAACATGAACATTAAGTATTATTCTTTTATGTTGGTCAGGTTTACATTTCTCTTTAGTATGCAGATTAGCCTACATTTTATGTTTGTGGCTCTGTATATACTGTACATATTTGTTTTATTGTTTTTTTATATTTATATTTAAATATTGATATTTTTCATATTTATAAAATTTCTTTATATAAATTTTATACATAAAAAAGATTTTTTTTAATATTTCCCAAATTATGTTTAACAGGGCAAAGAAACTTTCTTAGTATGTCTGATAATGTTTTTTCTTCGAGAGAAAGTCTTATTTGTTTTATTTCTGCTTGAATAAAAGCAGTTTTTAATTTTTAAAAATTATTTTAAGATCAAAATTATTAGCTTCTTTAAGCTAAATTGTGTTTCGATAGTCAATAGAACAAACCATTGTTACACTATAACTTGGCTAATTACCCTAACCTGCCTAGTTAATCTAATTAACCTTTAAATGTCACTTTGAGCTGTAAAGAAGTGTCTTGAAAAATATTTAGTAAATATGATTTACTGTCATCATGGCAAAGATAAAAAATAGTTATTAGAGAGGAGTTATTAAAACTATCATGTTTACAAATGTGTTGAAAAAAATCTTCTCTCCGCTAAACAGAAATTGGGAAAAAATAAACTGGGGGTCTAATAATTCAGGAGAGCTAATCATTCTGACCTTAACTGTATATATTTTGGACAGGTTTGGATTTTTATCTTTGTTTGTTTGTTTGTTTGTTTGTTTGTTTGTTTGTTTGTTTGTTTGTTTGTTTGCTTATTCAATTATTCTTGGTAGGCCTCTTACTTCCAGTCAGCTGTTGCATGCATCTATTGGTTGTCTATTTTAAAGAATTTATTAGAACCAACTAGCATCCATTGTAGGGAAAATAATAATAATGTAGAAGTCAAGGGCAACTGCTTTGGTGTGAACATTCTTTAAACTATATTATTTTTTGCAATAAATAGAAAAAAAACTTAAACTCAAACAGGCCGGGCTCATTTTCATTTTGTGTGAAGTTTGCCTTTAATTTTGAGTAGCTTTCTGTATTTTGGTTGGTTATCTTTCTAATAATAATGTATATTTTACAGTCTTTCATTTTTGTACAGTCATTGTACATAATGAATATTTGCATTTTTGACTGTTTTGATTGTAATGGAGCAGTATTTAGAGTCATCAATGCATTACTGTAGTGCATTGTTTTTATTTGTACAGCGCGGGATACTACAGTGCATGCATGTCCTCTGGTCTTCTGCTGGTTCTCAGCTGTACGAGAGGATAAATGCAGATGGTGGTCTCATCTGGTAGAGCCTCTGCCAGCAAAACTCCCCCTCTCCTCCACTAAATACCAGCTTACGTCAACTGGCGGAGCTTAACTCAGGAAGGGGCTTCTCCAGAATACCATCATTTCGAGAGCCGGGGTATTATCCACCACCTGATGGTTATGCATGGGATTTTGTGATGGATGAGTAGTTAAGAATAGCAGTGCTCTATTCTTCTTGTCTGTGAGCTGGCAGAATACAGTTTCAAACAGATTTCACTCAGACGTATCTAATAAATTCTGCAAATAAAGATAAAGACAAGGAAAATAATACACGGGATTCAGTGTGAAACTTTGAAGATGAAAAGTTGTTTGAAGGGCACCTATTTTACCCCTTTTTCAAGTCTCCAGAATGTGTCTGTAAAGTTTCAGCTCAAACTTAATCAAAGCTTAATCTTCGGCTGCGTGCGTCAGATAAAAAGCAGAGTGACAATCATGACGGAAGCAGATCTCACGTAACGTTTGTGAGAAATACTACAGCAAGAACTTTCCCAATGATTATTAGATGTATTTGTTGTGGAGTTAATTCAAGCCTTTCTGCAACGATGAGTCACACACAATGTCATTATAAAGTTCATGCACACACAGTGTGTTCATTTAACTTTGCACTGTTTTTGTACAACAAATGTGACTGGAAACATGTTAATAAACACTTCTGTATGAATATCCGTTGTGTTAATGTACAAAATAAACTTAATTTAACGTCTGCAAACTAGGATTGAAGCATCTTCTTTTATTATTGTACTGACAAGCGGCTGCGGTGATAAAGTAAAGACGGTAAAATCGCTGTAATTAAATACAAATATGCTAAGTTTTAAAAACTTTTTCAATTTGTGAAACTCATTCTTGATCACATTTGATGATGATTGATGATCACAGAGAGCTCAACAGATCTTTTAACCAACGTTGCTTTGTGAACGTTCTGTCTTGTTGATATAATTATTCGCGTTACTATTGAGATATGTTAAAATGCGGCTGTCAATCAAGTAGGTGGGAGCAGAAAGCGTACTCTTACGTCACGTTGCAGTGGGCCTCAAAATGGGAGGCATTTGGATCCTATTTTACCATCAGGAAGAGACATATAGAGCCTTATCATACACCCTGCGCAATGTGGCACAAGGCACAACGCAATTATTATTTGCTACTTTCAGCTCGGCGCAAGAGTCATTTAGCGGTGTTGGGCCACGCTGTTTAAATAGCAAAGGCATTTGCGCTCATATGTGCGCCCATAGGCGTTTTGGTCTACAAAAGCAGGCGTGTTTTGGCGTGTTGCTGGTGCGTTGCTATTTTGAGAAACTATAATAGTCTGTTCTTTAGACCAGAACAAAGCCGGTCTATTGTCAAGCGCAGAGTGCGCCTCGCTTACACACTGTTAATACACACAAGATGTAGAGCAATACACAAATATCTTTACATATGAAAAAGAATTAAAATATTAAGGATATATAGGATATAATAAGGATATATATAGGATATAAATATAAAGGATTAAAATATTACAAAACAAATAATTTTCTAGCCTACATGAATTTAAAAACCACTGCCTTCATACTTTCTTCTTCCCGGGAGGCTTTTTCAGTTCATTCAATTTGCTTTTGTATAATGTTATCATTATTAGCAGTATTATTTATCATCTGCATATTTATATTTGTTTTATTAAAAACAAGCTTAGATTGGCCACCTGTCAGGTTTTAGACCATATGGGCCACAGCATGTGTGTTTGTATATAACTCAGGTTTTTGACCACACTTCGGTATTATTGTTATAATTGTTATATTATTTATTCGTTTGCTGGAAATTTGAACTGAATTTAGAAACAGTTTTGAAACAAATCTTTGCGCTGAACAAACAAAATACATTTTTTATAGGCTAATTATAATTCTGGCTAAAACGAGAATCGCGATTTTTTTTTGCCTAAAATAAAAATCACAATTTTCTCACGATTCTGTGCATGTAAAATAAAGGTTAATTTGAGTGGGCTATTATTAATGTTATTTTCAAACATGTCTTAAGACAGCAATAGGCTTAGTGTAGCTGTACTGTTGGTTAAAATGCTAAATTTTTTATAGAATTGGAATGGTGGACTTGAACAGACTTTAGATTTCTCCTTGTCATTAATGCTGATGATAATTCTGATGTTGAATTATTGTGTTTAAGACATATGCTTACAATCTGTAATTTTCTGCTTAAAATCTGTCACTGACGTGATTTTCATGAATACAGAAGATTGGGTGGGTTTTTTTGCATTTCAGTGGGGTTTGGATACTTTTTGGGCTGGAATCAGTCAGATACATCTAGCAACACTGTGTGCGCTTTCGGTTTCATTTTCATGGCTAAGAGCAGTTCACTTCCCGCGCGGTTCCCAAACGATCACTCTGTGCCACAAACTGAATGTTATTTACAACTTTAGTAGCTGTTATTCACAGCATTTACAGGTTCTGTTCACTAAAGTAGACTTCATTAGTTCATTCAGAGGCGCACGAGCTCGCCCTCTCTGTGGTAACAGCTGACGGTCAGCTCACGTCAAGTGTGATTTTGCGGTCGCAAATACATTAGATGAAGACAGAAATGACATTTGGGTGAATTATATCTTATAAATACAGCATGTGGCTCTTTCCACACCATTCGGAGGTGTCCACGTTGCTGAACAACGCATGTAAAACAATGTGAAGGCTTGTGCGGCCACCATTGCTTCTCTCCTGAACTTAAAAATATGATTGACAGAATAGTTGAAATGCTGGATTAAGATTGTCTAGGGGGTCGAATCGAGATCGCAATCTTTTTACTATTAATTGTGCAGCTCTAGCGTACAAGATTTCCCTATCCACGAGAGCGAAATTGAAACTAGATTATGAGATGCCTTATGTCTCATTTTCGCACTGTAGATGCTCTGTTTAACTGTTTTCTTGCTAGTGAAAGGCTCAGTTTTTCCACTCACACTTACTTTACGTCATGTAAATGGCAAATGCGTTTATGGCGCGACGCAACTGGCTCTTAAAGGGAATGGGAGATGAGACTCTGATTGGTTTATTCTCAAAACACACCTATAACTCATTAAGAAAACAAACTCAACCCTTTTAGACCATGCATCACGAGGCAAAGCGGATTTTTTTTCCGCCTTAAATTATCAAAAGTGGATTCTGTCACGCCCTGAAAGCGTTTGCGCCCTGCGTTTTGCGCTTTGCGCATGGACCGTCAAAATAGAGCCCATGGTCTTTTATATCACCTCAATATGACTGTAGATACAATATACCTACAGCTTCCAAAAGATGTTTTTCATCATAGGTCCCCTTTAAATCTTAGTTATTGGTACTACTTTGAAAAATAATGCATGGCACCAAAATAGGTTCATCAGTTCAATCAGTGCTAAAACAAGTGTGAGAACACGAGTTTGTCTATTTTTTTGTTTTGCCATATCCAGAGGGTGTAAAAAACACATCAGATCTGATTGCTTTTGTAACGTAAATACTCATGTAGTCAAATGCTTTTCTTAATGTAATTATTATGAGACGTGTTGTGGGAAAGCATATTCATATTTCACCATAATGTTCCTAAAAACATAGATTACAATCAAAATCATAGTTGTTTTTTATGTGTTTGCTGTCTTGCTCGCTTGTAAGCAGCATACAAATAGTGTGTTTATATTTAATAGCACTTCTGTGTTGCAATGAGCACTACCACATATAGAACACCCAATAAGACTAAAAGGTTTTGCAGAAAACAAATATGTTAATTGTTCTATTCCTTTATCCTGAGTGGTCAACAACTGCATTTATACATTTTAACCACTTCACCCAATCTTAGTTCAGTGTTTTATTGTGCCACCCATCTTAGTAACATACAAAATAAATTTAATGTCTTTACCGTGGGAGATGTGGTGGTGCAGTAGGTAGTGCTGTCGCCTCACAGCAAGAAGGTCGCTGGATCTAGCCTTGGCTGGGTCAGTTGGCGTTTCTGTGTGGAATTTGCATGTTCTTCCCGCGTTCATGTGGCTTTCCTCAGAGTGCTCCAGATTCCCCCACAGTCCAAAGACATGCAGGTGAATTGGGTAGGCTAAATTGTCCTAAGTATATGTGTGTGAATGGTAGTGTATAGATGTTTCCCAGAGATGGGTTACAGATGGAAGGGCATCCGCTGCATAAAACACATCCTGAATAAGTTGGTGGTTTATTCCACTATGGCGACCCCAGATTAATAAAGGAACTAAGCCGAAAAGAAAACGAATGAATGAATGAATGAATGAATGAATGAATGTCTTCATCATATATCATTATTTTTGGTAGCACTTTATTTTGATGGTCCATTTAAATATTAGTTAAATATTAGACTGTTTGCTTAATATCTGTTGATACTGCTTCTTTAAAAGACATTTAACTGACTTTAAGAAACTTTGCAGTACATGTCAACTGACACTAACTCTAACCCCAACCCCATCCTAACAGTCTACTTATGATCTAATGAGATTTAGTTGGCATGTGGATGCAATGTAAATTACAGTAAATTCAACAAACGGACCATCAAAATAAAGTGTGACCTTATTTTTCAGCTAAATTAATTGTTTGAGGATTATTTATAAATTCATAATCTTAATTCTGTGCGGTATATAGGTGTGTACATGTATACAATGTCAAACAGTATGCATAATCTCATTTAAGTTTACACTGTAAAGTTTAATGACACAACACGCCCACATACTGTAGCACCTACATCCTCTTGCATGTAATTATATATTAATGCAGTGCATAATCACTGCAGTTTATTGAAACAATAGTCCAGTCCAGGTGTTTGCTCTCATAACTGTGCACTCGGTGCTTTAAAGACTGGAAGATGGATCATTAACATCTCTGTCTCTGTGTGTAGCATGTTTGTTTGTGTACTGTATATAAAGTCCTTGAAGATATAGAAGCAGTTCCTAAGCTGCAAATAAACACACTGGAGAGTCTTCGGCTCCTGACTCATCAAGTCTCCCACAGGAATAAATAGTGAATAGACCTTAATGAAGTTCTCCGCTCATTGAGCTGTCTATCAGCTACCTCTTTCTTTCTCAACCATTACACCCCTGGATCTCTCAGCTCATACACAATATATATCTGACGTCTGTGAACGTGACTCAGTGGCCGTGAGTCATTCTAAGAGCAGGGATAAAAAGAGGAGCAGAGAAAGTTGTGGTTGAAAGTTGCATTGAGATGTTAAACAGGCTTAAACAGAAGCTGGAGGCAGTGTTGGGGGCTGTTTAGGTCAGTTGACTTTTAAAACGGTTTCTGGAGAGGTTTGTCGCACCTATTTTGGCACCCATATTAATAAGTTTACAGCATTCACACTTGGAAGTTTTGCAGACATGCTGAAAGTGGAGTTTGGGATATTTTTGGCTTGTGAACCAAGCAGAAAACTGTCACTTTTTGAACTACAATTCCTGTCATGCACCTCACACACACACCTGCTCCCGTTTACCGATGATTACACACACACAGCTTGGAGCTGCTCAAATACTAATTATACTGACTATTTATACAGCTCTGTAGTTTGCATTCCTACACACTTTGCTAAAGCCGAGGTCACACTAGAGTTTGTGCTTGCTAAATTCTGTCGTACGGCGATGCAAAAATGGGCGGGATTAAACAAGATGATTATACATTAAAAAAGCCACCGATTGCTCTATATTTTACATTCCTGTACATGTTAGGTTATGTTTTGATCTTCGATTGGTCTCACGCAGCAATGTGATGTGATTTCACAGGTCAGAGTTCATTAAGCTTGAACATGACTGTGCCTTGAGTCATGTTGATTAATCTCTGTAACATTATGAAGCTTTTCATATGTTTAGTCTTTGTTCTATGATCCTTGCCTTATCTCGTTGTTTTCCGCCTGTATTGACCTTATTGCCTGTGACCTCGACTACTCTTCTGGATTGCTCTAATGCTTCTGTTTGTTCCCATTGACCATTGCTTGTTTGACTATTCTAAATAAAGCTGCACATGGATTTGGTAAGGTCTAGATAGGATGCAGCATCATTTTTGTGGCATTTTATATCAATAATTAATATTTTTACAGTACTGTGACGGTTAGATTTAGTGTTGGGGTAGGGGTAGACCTTAATAAAATACAATTAATGGGACATTTAATAAATAATACAAATAATTATCCTTAACCTCCAGCCGCAACTGTATCTGATCTAGTAACAACTTGTGGATAATGAGCAAATCTCGCTGACAAACTGTAATTAATAAAGCAGGACTGTATTGTATAATTGTGATTTCAGAACAAATTAAGTTTTGCTACAGCTGTGCCACAATACAAAATCTTTTTAGTTGTTGCTTTAGATGAAATTGTTGACATAATTTGTAATTATTGGTTATAAACTTTTCAATTATTTTTATTATTATTATAGGTTTGGTATGCTATAGTTACCACACTTAAAGACACTGGTAAGATGTTATATTTGAAAAAACATTTTTAGGATTTTTGTCTGCAAACTGCTTGTGTGTGTAGGACTTTTTTATTTATTTATTTTATTTTATATTGTTATTTTTTTTTATTTCTGACAGTTGTACGCTGTAAAAACTGAAATCATTCAGCTTTGTGATATATATATATATACATACAATATGCCTGATACTATTTTAGCAGATCACTGAACAATTTGCACACCTTAAAATTTTCATCAGCCAATCATAATCAAGCATTTAACAGCCCCCATATTATAATCTCATTAAAGACAACTTTTTAAGAAAAACTTAATAAAAATGCCAAAGCAGTCGACACTTTAAATAGTGATTTAATAAACCAGGCCAGTAAGAGTCCTAAAGACTTTCAGAGCAGACGTGTGCCATAAATATTCACCATAAATGCAGGTTGAAGGATTAGTTGACCCAAAAATGAAAATTATTTTATTAATTTATCACCCTCATATTGTTTCAATCTCCTAAAACACATTAATTTATCATCTGAACCCAAATTAGGATATTTTAGATGAAAGCTGAGAGCCATAGACAGAAATGGTTACGAGTAAGTCCAGAAAAGGAACCAAAAACATTCAGTTTTGTGAACTTTGTTCAACTAAATGTTCTGCATCAGGTTAGGGTACATGTTTACTATGGATAATAAAATGCTTGCATGTTGCACTGCTCATTCTAAAGACAATATAGTGTACTGCCAATATTAAACATGCACATTGGCACATTGAGGACCTGACATTGGAGATATTGGCAAACAAACACTGTTAAAAAGCCCTGGTTGCCAAAATTTTTTAGGCTGTATCAAATTAACCTTATGAGTCCAATAAACTTATATTTTAGTAAACTGACTTAAAACAGCGTGGGTACTTTATAAAATTAAGTTATAACATGATTAATTTAGTTTATTAAGTTACAATGACTTAAAAACATATGGACTAATTGATCATATTTTTTTACAGTGTAGTATATTTACAGTTTGTTGGTTTTTTTGCTGCACAAAAGTTTTCATGGAGCCATGTGTGATTACAGTTGAACCACTAAAGTCACATGGAATGTTTTGGCCATGTTTTAGTTCCTTTTCTAGACTTTCGTGACCATTGCTGCACACTGTAAAAAATGCTGGGTTTCATCGATTTTTGTTGGGACAACTTCAAGTTAACTTATTACTTTTTACAAATGTCAGTGGATTGAATATAAAACTATTAAGTTGTCCCAAAAACAACTTCAAGAATTTTGTTGTTTAGCTCATTTTATATAAGTATTTTGAACAATTATTGGTTATAAACTTTTTAATATTTTAAATATATATATATATATATATATATATTTTTTTTTTTTTTTTGTGTGGTATGCTATAGTTATGTACGTGGATTGAACATAAAACATTTAATTTGTCCCAAAAACAACCTCCAGAAGTGTGCTGTTTCAGCTCATTTTATATAAGTAGTTTGAACAAACAGCAAACGTCATTTTTTGAGTGAGTATGGAGGATGAGGGAGCTCTCGCATTTCGTCTGAAATATCTTGATTGTGTTCCGAAAATCAAATACTTTTCATTTTTGGGTGACCTTATTCTTTAATATCTCAGGAACACAAGGGGTTGCAGTAATAAAGCTCTGTACATTTAGTTCACATTTCTTTAATTAAACATCTGCCCTCCTGCTTGTCACATTTAGATTGTCACATTTGTAGTATTTGACTAATAGGTAGGTATTGCACATGCAAGTGTGTTGCTTCAGCTCTGACTGGTGGTCTCCATTTCTCCGCCCCCTGCGTGTGGCTCCTCCCCCAGGCTCTCTCCCTCTGCAGTGAACGTGTGTGGCATTTTGAGCACAGTCGCGGCAGCAGGTGGAGATGACATCATCTGCACTGCAGCAAGACTGCAGCACTGTGTCTGAACAAAGACATGTCAACGCTGCTGCTAACTGCTGCTGCCACACGACCTCTCGCTCTGTCTCTCTCTGCATCTTTAGCCTCTAGGTAGCTTACTTGCCATCTGTATCTCTCTCTCTCTCTTTGCCTTGGTCTAAGTGAAGGTTTAACACTGAATGCAGGCAGATTGATTCAGTAAGTCACAGTTTAAACAAACATAAAAAAGGCAAGTCCTCACACAATAGGGTTTATTAATGGGGGTTGTTAAGGCTTTGTGGCTGGGTTAAGAGATTTGAATCATTCCCTGAAGTATTAAATGAATAGAATGAATGAATAGAGGAGGATTTTTGCCTGGCAGTGGTGTAGCAACCATTAGCATACCTTAGTAATTTCATTACATGCTACAACCTCTCTACATGCTATGCCAACTAGAGCCCCCTAGAATCGTGATGGCAACTTTGGCAAGTTATAAGTTTGTTTAATTTTATCTAATCTAATTTTAGTTTAATTTGTATATATTCATATTTTATTAACATCTATATAACTATATATATTTTAGTACTTCTTAACAATGTTTGATTGATTGTATAATTCTTGTATTGTTTTTGTTAGGTTGTTCAGGGACAACAGATAAAAAATAGCCTTCTGGCTATTTCTGGTACATTTGCAGAAATGCTAATTAATGTATATCGTCCCTGCCAAATAAACAAAAAAATAAATGAACTGGATTTTTTGACTTTAAGTAAGCAAAATCTAGCAGCTTCACAAAGCATCCTTGCAACTAGTGCCAATAAACTATATTAAATCAAACTGCGATAAAATTCATGTCAATAAAAATGATAAGCTCTGGACTTTTTTACTCTACATTGTAATGTAATGTAATGTGTATTTATATAGCGCATTTATTGTGTATGGCCATACACCCAAAGCGTTTCACAATCATGAGGGGGGTCTGTCCACACCACCACCAGTGTGCAGCATCCACTTGGATGATGTGACGGCAGCCACAGGACAACAGCGCCAGTGCGCTCACCACACACCAGCTATTGGTGGAGTGGAGAGACAGTGATAGAGCCAATTCGGTGGAAGGGGATGATTGGAAGGCCATGATCGTATGGGCCGATAGAGGGACTTTGGCCAGGACACCGGGGTTACACCCCTGCTCTTTCACGAGAAGTGCCATGGGATTTTTAATGACCACAAAGAGTCAGGACCTCAGTTTAACGTCTCATCCGAAAGACGGCGCCCACTGACAGTGTAGTGTCCCCTTCACTTTTACTGGGGCATTAGGACTCACGTAGACCACAGGTTGAGCGCCCCCTGCTGGCCTCACTAACACCACTTCCAACAGCAACCTAGTGTTCCCTAGTGGTCTGCCATCCAGGTACTAACCAGGCTCAGCCCTGCTTAGCTTCAGTGAGTAACCGGTCTTGGGCTGCAGGGTGATATGGCTGTGGCATATGTGACATTGATCTAAGAGCCAATCACACAACAGAAATCTGCAACAATGGGAATCTAAAAGTGTGTTAATATAAGAGATGTAAAGAATTTTCGGCCACCGAAAATTTATCAGCCGAAATTGTTATGCCATTTAATGGACCCTCTAATATTTGTGGCTTCAGTCATTGTTAGGGTACTCTTTTAAATCGGGAAGCTTTAACAACTTATATTGAAATATATATCGTTATTACTTAATTTGGAAAATAATTATCGAGATTACATTTTTGCCAAATTGACCAGCCCTACTTCCAACTAGACAGTAAGGAATGAAATGTTCAACAAGTCGTGACAACATACTGTATGTTATCATGTTATTTTACCCTTAAAATAAGTTAATCTTTTTGATAATAGTTTAAATGAAATGTCAAGTTTTAGTAATTTTATTTTTGTTTGTCATTGTTTATACTTCAATATAGCATTCATTTATTTATATTTCTGTTTTAGTTTTAGCAATTTTAATTAATTCAGCTAAGTCGACAAGTTTAATTGTTAGAATTTTGAAACTGAGGTAATTAGATATTATAGTTTGATCATAGAGTGTATTTGACATTTTACATGTGCCATAGAACAAAATAGAGGCTCTCGGATTCTTTTGATTTTCCAAAAATAAAAACACATGCCAAGATCTTCATGTAGAATTAAGTTCAGACAGCTAAAGAAGTTTGATGAGGTGTTTTTTTTTTTTTCATCACAAGCTACTCATATGAATTCTAGATGTTTATACACACTGTAAAACCCAACAGTCAACTTTATTAAACGAAATGAGTGTAGCTAACTCAAAATTTGCTGAAAGTTAGTTCTACTAATTTAAAAACAGTTTTGAACTCAGTGTTGAAGGTAATGAGTTAATTAAATACCTCAATACTTCAAATTAAAATGAGTAAGTTCACAGTAGGTGCTAGGGTGCAGGGTGAGTGAAATCCTCAGGAAATTTACTTCATAACCCACATCCAGACAGAAACTTAAAGGGCACCTATGATGAAAATCATCTTTTGGAAGCAGTTTGGACAGAACTGTATGTAGGTATAGTGTGTCATATTGGAGTGATATAAGGACAATAATCTCTTTTCTTAAATTTCCTGGCATTAAAGTAGGATACAAATGCCTCCCTTATTGAGGCCCACAGCACCGTGACGTAAGAGTACGGTTTCCCCACCCACCGAATTTATTGACAGTCATGTATTAACATGTCTCTGTAGTAATGCATATAATAATATCAACAAAACATGCGCAAAACAACCAAGATTAAAAGATCTGTTGAGCTATCTGTGATCATTAATCATCATCAAATGTGATCAAGAATAAGTTTTACAAGTTTAAAACATTTTTAAAACAGTGCATGTTTGTAATTATTTACAGTGGATTTACAGTATTTACTGTATCACCACAGCCACATATCAGTACACTTATAAAACAAGATACTTCAATACCGTTTGTGGACGATAAATCAGGTTTATTTTGTACATTAACGCAACAGATATCCATCCAGAAGTGTTTATTAACATGTATCCTTTCACATCTATTGTGCAAAGTTTATTGCACACACTGTGTTTGAGTGTCCACTGTGTGTGTCTGTGTGTGCACGAACTTTGAAACTAAATTGTGTGTGACTCATCGAAATCCTAGACTTAACTCCACAACAAATACATTAAATAATCATTGGGAAAGTTCACTGTAGTATTTCTCAAAAACGTTACTTGAGATCTGCTTCCTTTATGTCCATCACTGTGCTGTTTATTTGACACATCTGAAGCAGAGATAGAGGCACACTTAGACAGGCACGTGAAAATGGTGGGTGGGGAGAACTAGCATTAAAGGCACAGTCCACAAAAACAGCTACAAGATGCTCAGAGCTGAAAATGGCAAACCTCTGAAAGGTATAATAAATAAGCTGATGCGTGTTTTGAGCTGAAACTTTACAAACACATTCTGGAGACACAAAAGACTCATCTTAAATCTTGAAAAGGGGTCAAATTGGTGCCGTTTAAAACCAGCTCCCTACCTGACAGTAAACATGTCCATGTAATCTGTCAATCAGACACGCTGAGCATGCAGATGAGCACAGGTGAACTACAGCACCAGCACTGAGAACTGTATGTGCTTCTCACTTGTAAGCCTGTTTCTGTGGCAACCTGCTGCTACATGGTAACCAAGCGACAAGGGCATGCTGGGCTGCGGTTTGCTCCAGTGTCAATTTACTGATGAACTATGAGGCACATTGAGAGATGGCATTAGTGCAAGAACGTGAAACAAATATCTGTAAGCAATACATATGTATTTTGAGCTAAAGACAAATATTTGCTTACTACAGAGGACGATGAACACCAAAAACACCACTGTTGAAGCTGCCAGTAGAGGCATTTAGCGGTCATGTACATAAAATGCCAGTGATTGACAACTGGCTGAGAGTCTGGCTCCCAAACGGACACCAAATAACTTACAGAAATTGATCATGGAGTATTATACTGAATGCTTAACTAAAGCAACATGTGTTAAGGCCAGTGTCGTTGCTATTTTCATTTAAAACTATGCTGTAAAACCCAACAGTTATCTTTATCAAATTAAATGAGTGTAGTTAACTCAAAATTAACTGAAAGTTAATTCTACTCATTTGATAAGAGTTTTGAGCTCAGTGTTGAAGATGATGAGTTAATTAAATACCTCATTACTTCTTCTAAAATGGAGTAAGTTCACAGTATGCATAGATTAGTTTTTTTAACTCAAATGGTTTGTTGCAATCGGTTTCCTCAAACGGTTTGAGTTTCCTTAACTTATTGGGTTTTATAGTACTCAGTTGGTTTGAGTTCTCTTCATTTATTAGGTTTTACTGTACTTAAATTGCTTCATTTTTTTTTTTAAACGGATCAAGTTCACAGTACTCATTAGGACTAGTTTTTGAACTTAAATGGTTTGTTGCAATCAGTTTCCTTAAATGGTTTGAGTTGCCTTAACTTTTTGGGTTTTACAGTGTACAAGACACTATAGCACCAGCTGAAGTTGGAGTTTAGCACAGACTACAAAACATGTAAAAAAAAATAAATAAATTAATCCTATTTGAACAATATACTAAACTCTCTTTTTTAAGCATAAAAACAGAGTATTATTGACTGTGACTCTCAGATATGCTTCGGCTCAAAGGCTTCCAAAGCTGTGATATACAATACCTATAATGCAATTCTGGTGACCTGGCCAAATTTCCTCTATTAGCCCTTTGTCCTGCATAGTTGTCCTGCATAGTTTAGCTTTAACTTCCTTCAACACGCCTGCCTTGAAGTTTTTAGTACACCTAGAAAGAGCTTGATTAGTTGGTTCAGGTATGTTTAATTGAGGTTGGAACAAAAATATGCAGGACACCGGCCCTCCAGGACTGAGTTTGGACACCCCTGATCTATATTCACCAAATTGGCTCTATCACTGTCTCTCTACTCCACCTATAGCTGATGTGTGGTGAGCTCAATGGCGCTGTTGTCCTGTGGCTGCAGTCGTCATTTAGGTGGGTGCTGCACAGCGGTGATGGTGTCATGAGAGCCCTCTCATGATTGTGAAACTCTTTGGGTGTATGGCCAAACACCAGTGTTTTTTTTTTTTTTTTTTTTTGCTTAAAGACCCCCCTTTTTCCCCCGGAAAGTATTGTAAGGCCCCCCTCCACATTTATTGATATTATCGCTCATGTAAGTTTGCAGTAGGTATGGCAAAAAATTTATTTTCAAACAAATCATATGTTTATGCACAAGTAATAGCCTCATGTAAAATATAAAAGCAAAACATCAGTTGGCCGTTTGTATTGGGTACACCTTTCCGTGCGGTGTAGCGGAGAGGAGTCATATGCAAATGTCTTATTAATTTGGACGGCCTCATGCATACATGAAAAAGAACTTGGCACAGAAAATCAGTCAGGGACTCTTTGCTTTGAGAAAATGAAATAAAACTATAGTTTGCGACTATCTTGGTATTTTCTGCATTCCCTGTTTCCACTATTGCTAGCACTACAACCCGAAATGTTTGCAGCTTCATCACCTGGGTCCAGTATAGCTGCTGAAGGCGAATCAGTGAGACTGTCTTTTTTGTGAAGGATGAATTACAAATTTGTAAATTTTTTGGTCAGCCAGGGGATAAAATGAACTGAGGCAATATGATCACTTTCCTAATTGTCAACTGCTAAAATTTGTTAAAAATATGACATGACCCCCCCACAGAGCTCGCCGAGGCCCCCTTGTGGGCCGGTACCCCCCTGTTGGGAACTGCCGCCATACACAATAAATACGCTATATAAATACATGTTACATTACATTACATATGTAAATTAAATGCTTTCGGATATTTTTTGCAAAAAGGGAGGGGCTAGTTTTTATGCCCCGCCCTGTTTTAATGTTTCAATTTAAATACTTGAAAATGTTGCACTTTATAAGGCATTTCAGTAGACCTTTAAAAACACCTCAGCTAATATAACGCCAATAGGCATCCTTCCATCTCAGTGTTGAGATTTGCATTAGCTGAAAATGCAAACGCCTGGTTAACAAGTTCAAACATTAAATAAATCATGTATACCCATTGCTGTGTTTTTTTGAAACTGAATGCGTTGATGTGTCTCATTACTGATTCCATTAATTTATAATAATGACTGCAATTACGGAAATGGTGATTGATAACATCAGACCCTGAGTCTTGATTGGATACCATAAGGGTAATGACTGTGTTTAATTAAACATCCAATATAGAATCTTGCTTGGGGATGTGAGCTAAACCAGTGAAGAATTTATTTCAGACTTCACCGAGATGCAATTCACAGCAACCGTTTTCTTTGCAAAGTGTGAAACCAGTAGCTAATTTACGATTTTAGTGTTAAACGAAACTAAAACTAATCTGAAATTGTTCCTCTGCAGATAACCAGTTCAGAATGTCCATCCTGGAGCGTCTGGAGCAGATGGAGCGCAGGATGGCTGAGATGGCCGGTCAGCAGCAGCAGGGCAGTGGAGGAACAGCAGGAACTGGAGGAGGTGGAGGAGGAGGAAACGGAGGTGCTAATAGCCAGTCTCAGGTACAGCAGCACATTGGTTTTGTGTTTGAGATTAGACTTTTTTTTTTTTTTAATCACAGCAACAAGTGTGTTCAGTTATATTGCATGGTCAGCTTCAAATGCAAAATGCAAAACTCATGTTTATAATATGCTGTAGGGGTCCATCCATTTTTTATTATTTTGCTAGAACTCATTGTTAAAACACCTTAATATTTTAGAAAAGATTTGATCTTTTTTTTATCAAAAATAAAATGCATCACACTGCAATAAAAGTCAGCAACATCTCCTGTTCATGCAAATTTTAATGAAAGTCTTGTATGTTCAAAGAGACTGCATTTATTTGATCAAAAATTAAGTAAAATGAATAAATATGTCTATTTATTTATTGCTGGTTTTTTTTTTCTTTTTTACCATTTATGTGTGTTGTGATAAGAGATGCGTGGATCAGCTGAAATGACACCCGAATCCGTGACTTTATACTAATCATCCACACCCTACACGCCTGCACATATACTTTTATCATATATATATATATATATATATATATATATATATATATATATATATATATATATATATATATATATATATATCTCCGCATCTGACCTGCACCTGATCGTCACTTTAATCATTTTAATTAATTGTTTAAGGCATGATGATAGGTCACCGTGTATATTAACAGCAGATTCAGTGGGATAGTCTGCGCATCTCTGATAGTAAAATAATAGCCTACGTTCATCGTAAACGTTTTTAGATGAATATTTATTCATAAACACAAAAGTTTGTCTTTAGACATTTTCCTCATTTTCAAATACAGAAAATAAAAATAAGACATTTTAGTTTTTACAAAAACAGGAGCAAGATAACAAAAAGGGTGCCACTTCAGCCTAAACGGCAGTTATGTTGTGTTAACCTTTTTCTTTTTTTTAATAGTACAAAATATATATATACATAATATATATATACATATTATATATACATATAAATGCCAGGGGGTAAGCATAAATCAAATACAAATATACATATGTAATAATCAAATAAATACATTGTAGAGTTCACAAATTTTTAAAGTGCATAGGGCTTTCTTATTTAGAGAGTCTCTGATACTACTAATATATAAGCATAATTCCGTCATCAACACTTCGCCTTTTTCTTTGCACTGTGCAAAAACAGAAGAGCATCTACTGTGCCTAAATTCAGGCGATTCTGCCTTGCCTCTAAGAATGCGGCCAGCTGCGCTGAATGACCATTCGCTTTCACCGCTTATTGTAGGAATGAACAAGATTCTTCTCGCAAGGCGCGGCAGTTGTAGAAATAAGCAATCTTGTTTCTCCCAGAACGATAGCAGATTTTCTTCTGATGACTCCTCTAACGGAAAGTTTGAACAGTACTCTTGCACTTCATCTATTATTTTGGGCGTCTTATCTTTCCATTCTGCAAAGTCCACTATCTGCTTTTTCGCTGGTCCACTGCCATGTCCTGCTACATCCACCCACAACCCACCCGCAAATTATTCATAATGTTTTTTATTACCCGACCCGCAGATTATCCACAGTGCTAGCTGATATAACTGCCATCCGCGCATCACTAGTGTGTTGCTGTAAAAATATGTAAAGCAATATATAGGCAGTCAATTCTCATCACTTTTTTTAAAATAAACATAATTCAATTGTGAAATAAGACAAGTCAGTGGCATAGATTATCATGAAAGTGTTCATTTGTTTGTTCACTTGGACTGTGGAGAAACGTAACATTTGTAAGTACTTATTTTTGACTTTGTTTTGTGAGCGTGTAAAACCAATTCATTGAACCAATTTGTGGAAAAATTGCACACTATATTTTAGGAAAGAAAAGAAAGAGCTTTTGAAAACATCAAACCATCCATTTGCTTCTGCAGTGTATTTCGGGACAGGCAGGAAGCTCTTTTGAGAGTCGTGTGGTGGTCGTTTGTGAGAAGATGATGAACCGGGCCTGCTGGGCCAAATCCAAACACCTGATTCACTCCAAGACCTTCCGGGGCATGACCTTGCTACACCTTGCCGCAGGCCAAGGCTACGCCACTCTCATTCAGACTCTCATCAAATGGCGGTGAGTTCAGAATATCTGTATCTAAGTGTAAATACAGTATTACCTCTATTATTGCTAATTATGAGAAATGGTATGTGTTGTCTCATTTAGCACGAAGCATGCAGACAGCATTGATCTGGAACTGGAGGTGGACCCTCTCAACGTGGATCACTTCTCTTGCACTCCATTGGTATTTTTCTCTAGCAGATTGTGTTTAAAGCGTACCTTCTGTACTTCTCTCACACCCCCTTTTCTCTGTCTCTTTGTTGCAGATGTGGGCTTGTGCATTGGGTCACCTGGAGGCAGCAGTGGTCTTATACAAGTGGGACCGGAGAGCACTGGCCATCCCAGATTCTCTTGGACGTCTGCCCCTCTCTATCGCTCGCTCCCGTGGCCACACCAAGCTGGCGGAGTGTTTGGAGCAGCTCCAGAGGGAGGAACAGCAGCAGCAGACCCAATCCTCTTTACCCCCTGCCTCCAGCATGTCTTTCTCTCCCAACCCTGACATCCCCACCTCCAACAGCTGGATGGTCAGCTGGGCCAGCGACAGTATGGTGGCGCCCAGCGGGCAGAACACTGGCACTGCCACCACTACTACAAACTCTTGCAGCAACCAGAACCCCGGTGAGAGCCCTAAATTGGTTACACATGCTATAGTTCATACACTGTCAAAAAAAAATCCTGGTTGCCTTGTTTTTTTAAGCTGAATCAAATTAACTGTCTGAGTCCATTGAACTTATATTATGTTAAACTGACCTAAAACAGCTTGCTTAACTTATAAAATTAAGTTAGAACAAGATTAACTTAGTTTAATAAGTAACAATGAATTAAAAACATATGCTGTCATGATGTTTATATATATTTTTTTGTGTACTATTAACAAAAATATCACAAAGGTGGCATTTATATACCATATAAACAGTAATGTTGTGAAATATTGTTGCATTTTTAAATGTGTTCTCTGAATTTTTTAAAAGATTTGCACATAATTTTGTGATATTTGTGATGCTTTAAAACACTTTTAAACAATACTTAAAGTTGAGACAACGATATTTGTGTAAAGTGTACCTGCTGACCTAAATATTTTAGTTGAATCAATTAACCTTTTCCAGTCATGTCAACTTACATCAATCAAACTGACTAAAACGATTAAGTTAAACTTTGTATAACTTAAACGAATTAGTTACAATCTGATTTACTTATTCAAATGAGTTTTAACTAAATAAATAAAATAAATAATAAAAATATTTGTTGTCTTGACTATTTGTCATTAAATATTTTTACAGTGTGTAAAGACCAGTGGTGGAAAGAGTACTGAAAAATCCTACTTAAGTTAAAGTACTTGTACTTGCCTAAAAATTTTGTGCAAGTAGAGTAATAGAATCTGTTGTAAATATCACTCAAAGTATGAATAAAAAGTAGACCTCATGCTGTAAAAAGCTGATGCGTTTACATGTAATTTGTGGATGTGTGTAAACGTAACATTCTGTAGTGCATTTAGTTATTGTCCAGCAGGCACAGAACTTCATAAGATTTTACAATTGGGTTAGTATTAGGTCATGACATCAGGTGACCAAAATTCAATTCTAGCCAGCGTCTAAGGACAGTGTTATTTTGATGTCCAATAATGACGTCAAATGACGTTGATTTTAGTTTGTGTTGGAAAGTGACCAAAATCCAACGTCGAGACAACATCTTAAACCAAGTTCATATTGACGTCAAACACTGATATTTATTCGTCAAGGTATGGCAACCAAAATCCAACCTCTGATAAAGATCATATTGGTAACATCTACTCAACATCAAGCTGTAACATCATTAGACGTTGATATTTGGTTGATTTTAGGTTGGACGTTAGACATTGACGTCGACCTAACGTTAAGTTCTGATGTCACCCAATTTTCATATCCAAACAAAATTCAACATTCTCACAACATTGGTTTACAACGTTAATCTGATATTGTGTTGACATCCTGTGGCTGCTGGGTGTTTAAGGCCAAATTGGGTAGGCTAAATTGTCCATAGTGTATGAGTGTGTGTGTGAATGTGTGTGTGGATGTTTCCCAGAGATGGGTTGCGGCTGTAAGGGCATCTGCTGTGTAAAAACTTCCTGGATATGTTGGCAGTTCATTTCGCTGTGGCGACCCCGAATTAATAAAGGGACTAAGCCGACAAGAAAATGAATGAATGAATGAGTTTGCTGCAATTGTAAAACGTCCATGTTTTGAGGTAGTTTATTATGATGCGATTTACCTTCTTTGTGCGATTTGATTGGATGGGAATCACAGGACTGATTTTTACAATTTCCATAGATAAATATAAAAAAATAAATAAATAAATAAAGTAGTGACTGCAGGTTGAAGGAAAATAGTAGAGTAAAAGTAACAATACTGCACTAAAAATGTATTCAAGAGAAGGTAAAAGTACACATTTATAAATCTACTTGATAAGTTACAATTTCTGAGAAAACTACTCAATTACAGCAGTTTGAGTTTTTGTAATGTGTTACTTTATACTTTCTTCAAAATTGTCTTTATCAGTAGTGTAAAGACAATTTTGCAATAAGTTCACTTATGATAAATTAATGTTTTCATGTGGTGTGTTTACAATTTACAAATTTAACTTGCAAAATTTGAAGTGTTAACAGCATATATAAATACACCCCTCAAAAATCTCTCATTTAAATTATTTTCTATAGGATGCTTTAAAATATTATATTTGTGCATATACATTAGATTAGTAAGTACTGAAGCCAAATCTGGAGCTTATCTAATAAAATAACTTACAATATTGGTTTAAAAATTTGTAGCCCAAATGTATATGTTATAGAAAAATATTAAATAACATTTTTACAAATAGCAAAAATCAAGAGAAACAAAAAATATGTACAATTTTGTAGAAATGTTGTAGCTTGTATTTTTGGCAATATTTTGCATGAATTTAAATGTGTTATTTTTCCATTTCTAAAGATTTTCTGTGATTAGAATATTAATTTAATAAATATATCTGTTTAATAAATCTGTTTTGATCAAATGCACTATTATATATTATCTATATTCACTGAGAAATGGATAAAAATATTCATTTTTAAAATAGGCTGTACTCATATATGCTGAGGACTGTACATAACAAATTTTGTAATTGTTTTATTTACTATCTGAACAAACACAATTGATTCTAACAAATCAGAGTTTAAAAGGCTGATTATGGGAAAAATAAGGGCTGTTTTAGGGGAGTTTAGTTGACTGCTTATTGAAAAATCTGCAACTGTGAGCTCATGACTTGAAAATCAGCACTATTTTGAAAACAGATGAACTAGTGTTGCCTTACTGAAGGGATTACAGCAGCTATGCTTACCGAATGTAATACCTCATTGCATTTGCTTCAGTCTTCTGCTGCACAATCCAATTCCAGCTGTCTTATTTTGTTTAAGATTATCACTAATAGCACCTCAGAGACCGAGCAAATGCAATGAAACATCACCTCCATCCTCTCTTCTGAGTGCAGCTCACTCTTTGCTTCTGTTTTGTATCTAGATTTGAGAAGGCCCAGATCAGAGCCCTCCAGCTACTACAGCAACGAATGCCAGAGGGATCTCCCCCTCGCCAAGAAACACAAGCCCAACCCTGAGCTGGTTCAAGCACAGCTGGATAAGCCCATGTCAGTTCCCTTGAACATGGAGCAACAGACACATAAACTGTCAACCAGCCCTAAGACCACCCCATCCAGCCCGGATAAGAGTGTCTCTGAGGAGGGTTTGGGCACAGGGAGCATCCCACAAATTAAGATGTCCTCTTTCCGTGGTGGACATAAATGGAGCACCAGAGAGGGGCTCAGGAAGAGCAGCATTAGCAACGTGGGGAAGGAGAAGTTGGCCAACCGGTTGAGACAGCGTGGCGAGTCCCTCAGCATGCTGGGAATTGTGGAGAGGGAGATGGTAAACACTGAGATGCTTTCTTACAAGGAGGATCAAGAGAACCAGGACTGCCTCTCGCACATGGAAGACCTGCAGGTGAGAGAACTAGAATTAGCATAACTTCTAGCTAAAGCTAAAGAGAAAAGAGGTTGGTTTTGTTATTAATGACAATATGCTGAATAAATTACATCACTGGGAAAATAAATGATAGTTTTTGGGAATCAATAGTCAGGTTTGAGTCGCTTGTTCATCAGGTGAAAGACAGAAGCCAATCATATGCAGTCAGAGCCGGAACAAGATTTGATTCGTTCATTTTTGAGTCCTCTGGTTTGAGTCATTCTTTCATCATGTGAAAGACAGAAGCCAATCATATGCATTTAAAGCAGTAAAAAGATTTGATCCATTCATTTCTCGAATCCTCTGGTTTGAATCGTTCTTTCATCATATGATAGACAGAAGCCAGTCATATGCAGTCAGAGCCAGAAAAAGATTTGATTTGTTCATTCTTAAGTCCTCTGGTTTAAGTCATTCTTTTATCACGTGATATACAAATGCCTATCATATGTAGTCAGAGCCAGAAAAAGATTTGATACATTAATTCTCGAGTCCTTGGTTTGGCCAATCAAATGCATTTAGAGCCGGAAAATGTGATGAACGAACGACTCAAAAAACAGATGATTCGAAAGGTGAACTAATCATGACTCCTTTCAGCTCAGACTGTGTGCTTTGGCATTATAGTTATGACTTGTTTGCAGTGTGACCAACATTCGGGCTAGTTGTACATGAGTTTAGAAGCAACTCGTAACATCTTAATCATATTTTGGCAAATTGAACGAAATGACTCGAAAAAAGATTAGTTCATCTCAATAAACGAGACTCAAAGGTCCTAGTCAGTATGATACAAACTTCCCATCACTATTTGGAACAAGTAAAGGGTGAGTAAATGATAACAAAAGTTTTGGTGAATCTCTTTAATCATTTGTTTTTTAGTTTACACCATTAAAAAATGCTGTTTTATTAGAGATGTCACAAACAGTTGTATAACAGGTACAATACAAGAACACTTCTTGTTGATTTTTGCATCCTCTACAAACAGTGACTGTTTAGTTACTGGGCTTACTCTTATGTTGGAGCAGGGGTGTCAAATTCAATTCCTGGAGGGCCACAGCCTTGCAGATGTTAGTTCCACCCCTGCTTCAAGACTGCTATCTGTAGGGCTGTGTCCACAATCACATCCTTCCATGCTATATAGTACACTAAAAACAGTATGCGAGCCGAGTACTATATTTGATTTCATAGAATTTGTAAAACAGTATGCGAGAAGTACCCGGATGGACCTACTACCTCCGGCAAAATTTTGAAGTGGGTAGTTCAGATGATCATGTCATGGTTGTAGTATGTCAGAGTTCCATTCATGCAACTCACATTCATACTGTGTAGAACACACTTTTCTAACAGTCAAGTAGTAAATTCAAATTCAAATGCAGTACCTACTAAATAGTTAGTGATTTCAAATGCAGCCTATTTAGGGTTGGAACTAAACTGTCCAAAGCTTTGGCCCTCCAGGTTTGACTCCTGTGTGTTAGAGCTTTTTAGCAGAGCTTGTGTTCTTACATGATTCCTCACTACTGTCATTTTTGTTGTATGTGATAAGAGTTCACATTCACGCATTGACTTTTTGCCATGTCTAGTGGCATGGGTGTCATCGGAATGTTTGATTACAGTATACAACTCCAGAGGTATTTCAAACTTCTCTTTTTCACCCCAAATGAAAAATGAACATTGCTCCAAGTATACCAGGGTCTTAACTGTCAACCACCATCATTCACACCTGTACTGATGCATTTTTTCAGCAAATTGACCCGGCAAGCAAGCATGGCTACAGGTACAGAGAGTCAGAGGGAGATATAGGGCACCATCTGTCCTGCTGACATGTGAAATCAGCACTAGAGAGCCACAGTCCTGGCCTCATTCTCTGCCCAGACCTTCGCCACCACATAATACACTTCTGCCATTGATTTGCTCCCGTCGCCAGGAGTTAGTCTAGCCCTATTCATCTCTGTCACTATATGGGGATAGAGGAGCTGTAGCATAGTGTTCCTCCAAAGTAAACACAACACCGCTCAATTGATCTGCCGGGCTAGCAAGTGTATGTGCATTTGACAGTCTAGAGAGTCTTTTGTTGTACATCTTTGAATGCATGTGTTTTACCTTACATCTTGCAGGCCAATATGATGAGCCTGGCAGAGCACATTATTGAGGCCACTCCGGAGCGGATCAAGCGGGAACATTTTCCAGCTGTAGAGTCTGTTCCTCTGGACAACAGTGGCCTCACCAACACCATGAGCTGGCTGGCCAGTTACCTGGGAGACGTGGAACACCTACCCAGCATCATTCACTTGAGGTTAGTGGACATCTCTTGAAACCCATAGTTTAATTTGCATTAGTAAACAGTGTGACCAGGGTGAGAAATTAACTTATTTGACTACCAGCCATAGAGGTGCCAAGTGTTCATTTCCCACCCACACTCTGATTTATGTGCTGACAAATAATTTAAAGGGGTCATGAACTGAAAAAATGTGAATTCCCTCTGATATTTAATAGCTCATAGATTTTAAGTTTTAGACCTCAAAACTTTCTCAATAGTTTAAAAACAGCTTATATTAAAGTCAATCGGCCAAGAACCTTTTTACTATTTCTTTGTCCATTGTTGCAGAATGTTTACACCGTATACATTGTATACTTATTTAGGTGTTTTTAAGATAAAGCACAGCAGTGTCAGTCTGAATGAATGATTTAGAACAGTGGTCCCCAAAGTTTTTATCACCACAGACCGGTCAACACTTGAAAATTTTACCGTGGACTAGGGGGGTACTTAGGTTTGCTAGGCGACCATCAACCATCAGAGGATGACAAGCTGATAAAACTATGCTGCCACTCTGATTATCTGATACAATTTATTTATGGAGAAAAAGTGCTGCAGTGATCCGGTCTCTAATAATAAGTCTACCAAAATGTGTTATTCCACACAATGTATGAAGCTGATTGGTCAGTTCTTATCAGATGACTTGTGGTCCGCTCATGTCAATCATTCAACTGGGTGCGTCTGGACGGCACAAGCGTGTCACCTCCATTGGAAATAACGGACTTGCGCAAACTCTAGAAAAGACGCGCGCGATATATGAACGGCCCCTAAACGGGTGCCGTCATTTGCAGTCTCCAGCGTTTGATCTTGCACAGACATGATGGATTTACCTGATTTGTTGACAAATGCATTGCGGGTCCTTTCCTTGGCAGTTTGTGGGTTAAATTTGGGTGCTGAAGTGACCAAGATGCAACCGAGAGAATACTGTCATTTTCAAAATAAAATATTTTTCAAAACAAAAGATTGTTCAGACTCAAAAATAAAAAAAGAAAATAATTAATGATTTCTTGTGCAGCGCGGTACCAATTGATCCATGGACTGGTACCGGTCTGCGGCCCGGTGGTTGAGGACCACTAATGTAGAATGATGTGAACAGTAGTGCTTCAGAACTTGTTTATAGGGACCTACTCTAAAAGGTAAAAAAAAATACTCTACTCTAAAAGATACACTTTTATACTTTGAGTGAGATACTAATGGTCTATTCCGATTTGGTGATATATGTTAAGCTAAGCTGACAGTGCTCAATTAGCTAAATAGATGCAAAAACGGTAAAACTCAATTCTTTAACTCTAGGAGACTTTTACAAAATATTTAAATGTGCCCATCATGCCAGTAAGCCTTTACTTCAAAGTTTACATTCTGCTAAGCCTATTCAAAAAGTTGGACTTAAAACCTTGAGGCAGTTCATGACCCTTTTAAGAGGAAAACAAAACATGCTTTAATTAACTTCATATATGCATATGTGTGTGTTTTGTTAAACAGCCCCATTTACAGTGAACCCCTGACCCCTCCCTCCAACCCTAGCCTGAGCCCGGGTAACTCGCCCATGCGTGAAGGCCCGTTTGAGAAGCCGACTTTGCCTGCTCCGGCCGAGTGGAGTGAGTTTCTTAGAGCCTCCAACAGCAAAGTGGAGCGAGAGCTTGCCCAGCTCACACTGTCCGACCCCGAGCAGAGGGAGCTCTACGAAGCCGCACGGCTGGTGCAGACTGCTTTCCGCAAGTACAAGGTACAGGTCAGGGGATCGGGTGCCACGCACTAGTGTTGATGTGTGAATAGAGACAGGATGTAAACGGCTATTCACGGGTATCGGTAGGAACAAACATGGGTCTCTTTCCTGCTTTGTCTGATTCCATAAACACACAGACACAGAGTAGTCAGTCCCCACAGCTTCAGCATGGGTAAGGTGGCTTAACCAGCGCATGGCCTGGCTTATAAGTAGCGATTGCTGCCTCCTGTGGCTGCCTGTAATGAGTTTCCACGAAGATTCGCCAGCTGGCCAAACTGGCGGCTTGTGCTCTGAGGCATCTGCTCTCTCAGCACCAGCTGTAGCTAAGAGAGAAGGGTGTCTTTTCTCCATCTCTTTTGTTCTCCTGTAAGTGAACAGCCTAATGGGCGTCTCCCGAGTGTTGCCCTCTCTTCAGACTAACCCTCTTTCCTCTCTCCCCGCAGGGACGGCCACTGCGCGAGCAACAGGAAGTAGCCACCGCTGTCATTCAGCGCTGTTACAGGAAGTACAAGCAGGTAATCCTTTAAGATGCTCCGACTTGACTTTTCCAACCTTTGCTGGATGCCGGGTTAATATGTTAAGCATCAGCCAGACTTGAGGCCTGCTGTGGTGGCAATTGTTTTTGGAGATTTGTCAGAGCTGCAATGTCACTGTTTCGCATTCATGACAAGTGTATTCTTTTCCCTTTGCAAGCTAACATGGATAGCCTTGAAGGTAAGAGATTTATTGCATTATTTAAAGAGTTTCTTCTTTCTGGATGAATTTTAAAATGTATTTATTACAAATGGCCTTTTATACACAATGAGATTCACACAGAAGAAGCACGGTCAGTTTTGAGGAGGCTAATCCATCACTAACAATCATTCTATTATTCAATCAGCCTAAGGCCAAACCCCTATAAACAGTCAAACATGTCATAACCTCTGTTTACTCTTGACTGCAGCATCCCTCCACCACCCCAAATCCACACTATTACACCTGATTCCTACTTAAATCTGAGGGGGAAGTGCTCTGGAGCCGGGCTAGATACTGTGCTCAGACCCTATCTCTCTCTCTCTATCCTGATAAAGGAAAATAACACAAATTAGGATGTCTTTCGAAGCTCAGTGCCATCAAATATGACAGCAGACCAAATACCCACATCCTATTCAGTCAAATATCTGTTAGTGTGAAATTAGTAGCAAGGGACATCGCATAATGATCAGGGGCTTTTAAAATAAGCATGACAACCCTATTGGGCTGCTAGGGCTCTACAAAAAAATGAGGGAAAATGAGTTATTGAGGTTTTTTGAGTGTTTAGGTTTACTTTAAATCTGATCTGGAATGATATTCATTCAGAAAAGCACTATATAAATAAACGGAAAGTTTCTCCTTAGGTTTTATGCGTCTAACATTTCATAGTGGGTAGAACTTGATGCAAAGTCAATATTTTCTAGATCATATTTTAGTCATCTGCAATGGCCTCAGTAGAGTAACAATATAAAAGTCGATTATTTAATTTCGGAAACAGCAAGTCATCTTATACGTATATCTGGCTTTATATTTTGGAAAAGGTGTCTCGGGGGAACATAAAGGTATTGAAGGCACAACAGAAGCTCAATACTGTATGCAGTATTTGCCTAAATAAGCCAAAAGCCACAACAGAATTCTTTGTGGAAAATACACTAAAATAAGTGAACTGCAAACACTAAAACCCTGCTCATTCTTGTAACTTTGTCAGTCTTGGCAATTTTGCCAAGTAAATAATATTAAAAAACAAAATAACTTGGAAGTGTACACCCAAAACCTTTAATTATTTACTCCCCTCACGTCATCTCAAACACTTATTTATTTATTTATTTAACTGAATTCACCAAACAAGCAAAAAATATATTTGAAAGGATGCTGGTAACATACTTTCAGTTCCCATTGACTTATTGTATTTGGAATTATATAGATAAAGCTACAGTGCAAGTCAGTGAAATTCTAAATATTTAGGGTTGCCGAAATACACTCCTAGGGCGCTGGTGTCCTGCAGAGTTTAGCTTCAACTTGACTCAACTCCAACCTTGAAGCTTCTAGTATAAATAGTAAAAGCTTAATTAGCTGGTTCATGTACACACACTTTATTAGGTACACCTTACTAAAACCGGGTTGGACCCCTTTTTACCGTCAGAACTGCTTTAATCCTTTGTGGCATAGATTCAATAAGGTACTGAAAACATTCCCCAGGGGTTTTGGTCCATATTGACATGATAGCATCACGCAGCATGCGAATCTCCCATGCCACCACATCCCAAAGGTGCTGTATTGGATTGAGATCTGGTGACTGTGGAGGCCATTTGAGTACCGTGAACTCATTGTCAAGTTCAAGAAATCAGTCTGAGATGATTCACGCTTTATCGCACATCATTACACCACCACTACCAGCCTCAACCGTTGATACAAGGCAGGATGGATTCATGCTTTCATGCTGTAGACACCCAATTCTGACCCTACCATCCGAATGTCGCAGTAGAAATCAAGTCTCTTCCGACCAGGCAATGTTTTTACAAACTTCCATTGTCCAATTTTGGTGAACCTGTGCGAATTATATCCGCCTCAAGGTTTGACATGTTGTGCACTCTAAAATGCTCTTCTGCATACCTTGATTATAACAAATGTTCACCTTTCTTCCCTGTTCTGATGCTCAGTTTGAACTGCAGCAGATTGTCTTGACCATGTCTACATGCCTAAATGCATTGAGTTGCTGACATGTCATTGTCTATTAAGAAATTTGCATTGACGAGCAGTTGGACATGTGTACCTAATAAAGTGGCCGGTATATGTATATCTAATTTGGGTTGGAGCTAAACTTTTTTTGGACACTGGACCTCCAGGACTGAGTTTGGGCACCCCTGTCTTATTGGAACAACGTAAATTACCGAATATTTATTTTTGGCTCAATTGTCCGCTTATCTTTATAAACCAATCTCAGTAAAGGGACTAGCTGAAAAGAAAATAAATGAACCAATCTCAGTCACATAGGGAGCATTTACGTTTCTGTCATTAATGTTTTCGCCATGTGTTTATTTATCAGTATGCACTTTATAAGAAGATGACGCAGGCCGCCATCCTTATCCAGAGTAAGTTCCGCAGCTACCACGAGCAGAAAAAGTTTCAGCAGAGCCGGCGGGCGGCCGTACTGATCCAGCAGTGCTACCGCAGCTACAAAGAGTTCGGCCGGCTCAGGCCTCCCCGCAGATCCGCCACCGCGGCACTGGTCCAGCACAAACTCAGGTAACATCCAAATATCTCTTCCTCAATCCAAACCTTACTGCAACGGCGTTTAGTGCTCCACAGTCAGCCAACAGCTCTCATAAATCTCACCCAAGAGCCATACTGTTCTGAGCTTTGCCCTTTAGAATATTTTATTCATGTACAAGATGTAATATGCAGAATGAAACGTTTTAAAGTGATGTTTGTGTTTCAGAAGCAGTCTTCTCACCAAGAGGCAGGATCAGGCCGCCCGCAAGATCATGAGGTTTCTACGCCGCTGCCGCCACAGGTATTCTCCCACTGCCACATCGCCCCCTACTGGACATGTCATTCATCAAACACTGCTGATATTAATGCAAATGTGACACTCTTTTCTATTTTTTGGAGGATATATGGATGAAGTTGTAACAGAAAACAGGCTTGCAAAAAGTAGTTCATACACTGCAAAAAATGCTTTTTTCACTTAGATTTTTTTTGTCTTGTTTGTAGTCTGAATATCTAAACATTCTTAAATCAAGAAGCTTTTTCTAGACAAGCAAAACATATTTTCTTGTTTTAAGAAATTAAGTTTCAAAATTAAGTTTTCCCTTAAAACAAGCAAAATAATCTGCCAATAGGGTCAGCAAAATGATTGTATGCCGAAAGGAAAAAGACAATTATTATGCGTATTCCATTAGCAGATTATTTAGCTTTTTTTAAAGAGCCTCTATTTTGCATTACAAATGGTAATATTATGGTTCAGGGGTCTCCAACAACAGTCTGATACGCACGCAAGATCAAAAAACACTTTCATTGTCTTAAAATATCCGTTTATATTTATCTAATTATCCTAACGACTCCCATACACTTCGTTCAGAGATTCATTTGTTTCCAAACCCCTCCTTAGCACGAATCTAATCTGTGCTGATTGGTTCGATGACCCAGTCTGTTGTGATTGGTCCCCACAGTTATGAAGTAGAAGAGAGTATGTGAGAGCCCAATGCAGGAATGCAATAAGCAATGCAGTTAAACACCAGCATATTACACTACTAAAGCCAACCCCAAGTAATAACAACGACACACATTCAGTATTAATCCACACAGTGGCAAAAGTTGAACAATTTTGAAAATTGACCGCGCCCCACATGTGAGAAACAGTTCAGGATAGCAAAGACAAACAGCAGAGGATCCCGAGTTCAGTACTCGACGCGTTTTCAACATGGTTTTGAACACAATATGTGAACAGCCCCATACAGATTTGACTTGAGAGATACAAAACAAGCACTGATCTATTATAAATATGTGATTACAAGCCATGCAGGGCGATTACAACTTACAACACACAATTTAACACATGTTATGTAAACTACACAAAATGAGGCAACAATTATAATTACACCTAAATGTTATGATCCGGAGGTAGAAGAAACTGGTCCATATGAACTGTAACTGCTACTGACAAAGTCCCTATCAAAGTCTGACAAAGTCCCATACATAATAGTGTTGTTGTGAAAATGAACTTCAACCCTTTATTCCCCGCAGCTGAATCTCCATCTGTCTGTGATGTCGATGATCGTCATCTTCCCATCATGCTAGTGTCTGAAGGGAAATGCGCGTTCCCATTTTACTGGAACCGGTACTTCATATTTGGTAATGTACGGTATCGACATCGATGCGTTAAAGCAAAAAATCCGAACCCAACTCGATTCATTTATTCAACTCTGAGTTGACTATTTTGTTAAAGAATCAATAGTTTTAAACACGGTGCACTTTCAGATTTAAACCTGATGTTTTTATTCACTTAGTGTGCGGTGTTACACACTGCATAGAAGCTCATTTTCAAAAACCCATAATAGGGGCTCTTTAAGGTAAAACTCTGCTAATTGTGGCATTTTATTTCTTAAAACAAGACAACATGCTTTGCTTGGCTAGAAAAGGCTTTTTGATCTCAGAATTTTTAGATAATTAGACCAGAAACAAAGCAAAAAAAAGTCTAAGTAAGAAAATCATTTTTTAACAGTGTAATGGAGTATTACTTAAAGGGATAGTTCACCCCAAAAAAAAATATTTCAAGCCATCATTACTCCTCCTTCACGTGTTCCAAACCTATTAGAGTTTCTTTCTTCTGTTGAACACAAAATATTTGTTTAATTATGGTTGCTGGCACCCATTGACTTCCATAGTATTTTTTTTCTACAATCAAAGTCATCATAGCCAGCAAGTTCAACAGCAGTTCAACAGACCAAAGAAACTCTTAAAAACTAAAACAAAGTGAGTAAATGAGGGGGCGTCACGGTGGCGCAGTGGGTAGCACAATCGCCACACAACTAAAGGTCCCTGGTTCGAGCCTCAGCACGGTCATTTGGCATTTCTGTGTGGAGTTTGCATGTTCTTCACGTGTTTGCGTGGGTTTCCTCCGGGTGCTCTGGTTTTTCCCAAAAGTCCAAAGACATACGATATAGGTGAATTGGGTTGGCTAAATTGTCCATAGTGTATGTGTGTGAATTAATGTGTATGGATGTTTCCCAGTGATGGGTTGCAGCTGAAAGGGCATTCACTGCATAAAACATATGCTGGATAAGTTGGCGGTTTATTCTGCTGTGGTGACCCCAGAGTAAATAAGGTAGCTTTCATTTTGGGGTAAACTATCCCTTTTAATATGGCTGTAATATGGCTTGAACATCCTAGCACATTTCTTTTGACCATCTATGCAAGATTCAAAATCAAATAGGTTTGAATGCCATGGCAAATGGTGACTTTTTCAAATTGGGTATGCAATTTTTTTAATTTATCTTGAAAAAACTTGTTTTGTGATATCAGCATTTGTGTTAATCTCTGATCAAGTGTGAATCCTAATCATGATGAGTGGTTTAGTGAGGGTTGCTCTTCCCTCGGCTCCTTTTTCCTCACCCCTCTTTCCATCATGATATCTGCTGTGTGCTAATAGCTGTCTGGTGTTGTTTTGCTGTTAATGCAAAGCCCCTTGATGGACCATAGACTATTCAAGCGGGTGAGTGCAGCCTCAGCGATTCAGTATGTCTCCCTTTTTTCTGTCTTTCCTCCTCTTGCTCGTCTCACACACACAAAAGACCCCTTTCATCCCCCTTTTTGCCCTCCTCCATCACCGTTGCTTGATGCCTGCTTGCATGAGAGCTAGCAACTGGACGCACAGATGACTGAGATCAAGGCCCTCAGCGGATGTGGGTTGTGTCTTGCTCTACACTAACCACTAAGACGCTACATTAAACAAGCACCTTTTTCTCCTGTCTAGATTATTCGGCTTTCCTTAAGATAAAATAGACGGAAGAACTGAGGGTTGTTTGGTGTAAATGATGTGCATGATGATGATAATGATGGTGATGATGAGTCTTGCTCTTTTGATAATGAGGCATGCTGGGAAATACGTGACCCAGAGAAAAGTGGCTGCCTCTCTGGTTTGTGTGTTCTGACTAATTCAACTGAAGTTTGTTTTGTTGCATATGTTGCAGTGGGAACTGACTGCCTATCTGTTTTTAAATGTTTGGTTGTTGAGAACATATTTATGTGTGTACAAAAAGCAATTCATAGTCCTAAAAAAATAATAGTGTGAATAATAATGTGACTCCTGTATTCATTCAGACACTTCATACAGATGTTTGAGCAAGAACAAGTAGACGGGATCATCTACAGGCAGCTTTAGTTTCTTGTTAAAGATGAGACGGTTTCAGACTGATTCTTTATTAAATGAAATGCAGACTATTTTAAGCTTTTTGTCCTATATATCTGCTTAGCTCAGAAACTTACAAGGTGAGGCTGTTGAGGAAAATGGGGCAAATCATCAGTGAATATCTGAGAGGAAGCTGCTGCCCAGAACACTGTTCTTTTACACAAATTATATTATTATAAAATCGGTTTTATCATAGCACTACATTTAAAACATTTATTATGCAATTACTACATTTAATTATAATACTACTGTTGAAATATTTAATCAATTCCATTCATGTTCAATAAAAAACAAGAGGTTTTTCTTCAATGTTTAACACATAAGCAATTTTTTGTATACAAATGAATAATTTGATTTAAAAAAAATCTGATATCCTCAATGCAATGCAAGAGTTACATTCAGGAGGTGTGCACAGTTTTCATTTCCTGACTTCAACTTATATAGGCAGCTGATATTAACAGGTGGAGTTTAGTGAAATTCATCACTTGTCAACCATTCTCTAGTTCTCCCTGTTGGCCGCACCCATACATACCTCCTCTTTTTCTGTTAATTCTCTGCACAACATTAAAAGCACAAAACTTCTCAACTGCAAATTCTGTGCTCACAGAAAGTTTAGCTGCAAAGCTCAAGTTAATTTTAGACAAGCTTCATCTACTTCTACATCTACTGCAAAAATGCTTCATTAGTATGCAAAACCTATAACACTCGAGAAGAAGTTTGGTTCTGGGATTGGGTCAGGATTTGTTTTTAAAATCTTGTATATTTTATTATTATATTTTTGTATATAATATAAAAGGGATAGCACAACAAAATATTAAAAAATTTTCATTTAATCCACCCAAGATGAATGCAATTTTTATTCTTCATAAGAAAATGTAAGAATTTATTAGCATGTTACAAATCACAAAAGACCGCAACTTCAGCTAAAAAAAAAAAATCTCATACTGAAAAAAAGTCATGTAAAACCTAAAACATTTTGAACATGTTATACATTAAAAAAAAACTCAAAAATGTTTATTGGTTTCCACAAAATCATTAGGCAGCAGATCTGTATCCAAGATTTATCAAATCTGCATATAAGTATGATCTCTGATGAATGATTTGACGATGAAAACTAGAGTAGTGGCTGCTTTACCTTATCAGAAATAAATCACCTGCTTCGAATGTTATCACTCGATTGAATGGCCGTTATCAGTGGATATCAGATGATAAATATAGGGTAGGGGTAGATGTTGATAAAATACAGTTAATGGGAATTTTAATAAATAATATAAATAGTTTTCGTTAACTTCCGGTCGCAGCCATATGTAATCTATAGCTGATTAACCATGTGGATGAATGATAAAAGCCTTCTGAGCCTACAAGTAGGCTCAGAAGCCCCCTACCTTGGCCATATCTATCAGCTGATAACCACTGATAACGCCTATTCAATCGATTGATTATATTTGAAGCGGCCGAATAAATACATCTACTGTAAACACATTTTAGTATGAGAAAAGGTATTTTGCATCGTAATAATATAATGATAACATGATTTTTACAGTCTTAATGAGCTTAGAAATCTTGCAAAGACATACTAAAATTGGTTGTATTTATATTTTTAGCGTCTGTACTTGTACTACGAATGTGCTGGGTTATATAAGTTAATTAATGTAATGTGTTTTAATAGCACATTTATTGGGTATGGCCATATACTGTTCACTCAAAGCATTTTAAAATCATGTGAGGGGTCTCTCCACATCACACCACACCACACACAAGGTAACTACAAAGCATAAGGTTAGGTTTAGACATAGAACCTTCGTATTACCCAGTTTAATAAGCACATAATATTTACACGCAAAACAGAACTATAACAAAGTGCTGCCAATAATATTTGAATTCATCTACTCATACTGTTGTTCCAAAGCTGACTTTTTTTCTGTAGAGAACAAAAGTAGATGTTTAGAAGAATGTCCAAGCTGTGTTATTTCCCTACAACACATTATAAGAAGGCACAGCCATCCTTTTTCATTTTGCTAAATATCTGCTTTTGCATTCCACACCTAAAAAAAGAAACGGTCCCGTAATCAGGGCTTGTTCTGACCTTCTCTGCTCTGTGAAATAAATGCTCAAATGTCTTGAGATGCGAGATGTTTGACCTGTGTCTCTAATGTGTGTCTTGTTTTTCAGAGTGAGAGAATTGAGAAAGGCCAGGGAACATGAGATCGTCCAGAAGAGCTCCCTCACAATGTGACATTACTCTCCAGACTCTTCCTTTCAGTTTTTCGGTTTCAACCAGAGACGTTTTACAAGAGGAAAAAAAAACACAAAAATAGCAAGAACACTGCAACTCTTACTACTACTGTATGACTGATACTTCGGCTACTAAACAACTGCATTTTTTCATATCTCTTTATTCCTTCTATTTTTCTTTTACGAAGGAATGAGCCTATTGCTGTGGATCAAAATAAACTCAAAGGACGTTGTTTTAGAAGAAACAACATTCGCTTCGTGGCATTTTTTGCACTTTTTAAAGGATTGTTTTTGTCATTTTTGGATGAGCATTTAAATGTTTCATTTGAAAAAGGGAAAAAAATGGAAGAAGGGAAGCCCAGCTCTTCAGTGGCTTGTTGAAAGAGGATAAATGAAGATAGAAAGATGGTGACAAAATATATGGAGTCAACACAGAAACATGGCCGGACCTGTTCCGAGTGTTTTCAAAAGATGACAAGATGTGTTTAGTGGTTAAAATTATCAAAAAAAAAAGAAAAGATAAGATGAATAATTGATGAAGTGTTTTTTGTACACGCTTTTCTCCACAGCCAGAGCAATTGATCAGAAACTTCCAATCTGTCCATTAAGGATTGTCCGTCTTCTCTTAGCCACAAGGAGAGACTGGCTTGCAAATGAATGTAAAAGGTAAACAAGCAGGCTTGGGTGACCTGTCAAATGCTGAAATTATTTTGCTAACAAGACGTGTGGATAACACAGCTATACGACAACTATTTTCAAATTGATGATATTCAGCCACTAGAAACAATTCCAAGTTAGCAAGACATCGCTCTAGGCAGATCTTGTCTTACGCATGCTTGAAACTAGGCCACTTTTGTTTTTCAACTCCATGAATGTACTGGAGACACCAAACGCCATCACCTCTGCCCGTCCTTTACTATTGGCACGTTTGTAATTCTTTCTGTTGTCAATCCAATGTTAAATAGTCATCGGTAAAGCCTTTATTTGCCTAAATAATGAGGTTTTCTAAGGGAAAGTTGCAAACATTGCCTTGATATTTCAGAAAAAACAAAACAAAAAGCGCTCTGGGGTAAGTTCAAATGTAAGGTCGGTGCTCTTTGGGTAAGGGATTCATCAAATCTGCAACAAGAATCAGTCCAAGGCACTCGAGTAAAGTGAAAAAATTAAAAAGCCTTTATTCACATGGCTAGATCTCTAAAAACCAACGCGTTTCGGCAGAAGTCTGCCTTCATCAGGGTAACAGACATGTCTTTATCTTTGACACTGTTTGAAAGGTCTCCACACTCGGGGTTAGACAAATCCATATTTTTGACAACTGAGCGGTTCCTGTATATAAAGAGGGTTGCCGGTACGTAAAGTAACACATTTATCTAAGCGGGATTGTATTTTAGAAATATATTATTTTACTCATTGAAAGGGATCAAAACAGATTAGCGGCGAAACCTGAATATTTGTATAGTTTTGTTTGAATGCCTAAGAAGTATGGTTGTATCGTTTGTACATAATGTAAATACCTGGGATAAAGTCAAGCTACTGTATGTGCATGACAAAAACGAAGATACAAAAAAAAAAAAGAGTTCAAAAGCATTAGTGGCTATGCTCTGTAAAACTATTTCACTATAAGAGTATTTTATTTTACTTTGAATGTTCTTGAGAAGAACATTTTGCTAAAGCATGACCTTCCTGCGATTATGAAATACTGTATTTATGAGATAGGAGAAAAAGGCAAAATGATCATTAGGTTATGTTTACATCTGTTTGTTTCCTTTGTTTTTCGGGGCTACCAAGAATCTTTTTGCCAACGGTGCCAAGTAATGTGAATGCTACTGCTTAAAGGAAGTTATTCATTGCTGAACAGATAATCACATGGTAAAACGTGACTCACTTGCATAACCGTTGAACGCAGCCGGTCAAGAAGAAAGGTGTATTTCACATATCGTGTTTGGTTTATTTGTATATTTGTTAGTTTCGTGCTTCATAAGCCCAAATACTTTTGTATTTTTTTGTCAGTGAAATGATATACAAATGTTTTCCTGTGATGAATGCAGAAGTAATGGACCTTACAGCAGCTTTAAGTAAGTCTACTTCAGCGAGGCGTGCAAAAAAAACACCCTGTGAGTTGAACGTGACGCTGAAATAACCACGTGCACAGAAAGATTACAGTAGGCTCCCTGTTATGCATGTAAATGCTATTCTTTTGGTGCTAAAACATTGGCGTCATACCTCCAAAGATCAATCTGTTTTAATGGGGCCGCGGTACTTTTAATAGCAGGTGTTGTCGTGGCTCTGGAAAAAGGAGAAAGTATTCCTGAAAGTGATGCACTAGAAATGTGTGTATTTCAGTTTCCCCTCATGTCGAAATGCTTCTTTTGTATTTGAGTCAATAGATTGTCACCTAAATGTTCTCTTGTGTTGGAAGTGCCTGATCGTATTCTAAATCCAGCGAGCCGTGTCAGTCTGCATGTGAGCTTTGCAAGAGACTGGCATTAGTGAGAAGTGAATTACAGTCTGCGTTTTGTTTGGTTCTTTTCCGTTTGGTACTTGTTTCTTTGTCCTTGCATTTTACCACACCAGGATTTTATGGCTTCGTCATAACTCACGTCCTCTATTGGAACTGCCAGATGAACCCGCGAGGACTGCAGATTTCAGTCCGGCTGGTTCTTGCCTTGCATTCATCATTCCGGTAGCAGTTTAGGTTGTCAGCTGATGCACTGCGGTGGCAACTCGAGTCTTATTATGCTTGCATGGGTAACATAGATAACCGGGTGGCTGAAACAGCACCCAAAGCATGCTTATTTTTGTAGATTTGGTAGTCAGGTAGACTTGTTGAAGAAATATTGTTCTGTAAAGCAGCTGGTTTCATGGGTTGCAGACATTTCACCAGAGAGAGGGCTTTGAAACGTAACTTTACAGTACAAGAAATCAAAACATTTACCCCTGCAGTGAGACCACATGTTAAAATCACAAGTGAAATGTTTGATTTTGTAATATTTTATCGTGGGGGGAAAAAGCGAGGTCACATGTTCCAAAATTTCCATTTCAGGTGTGATCTCACACTCATGTGGTTTTTCTGTAGGGCTACAGGGGCAGCATGAATATATTTTTTTCCAAATAGAATTTGGCTTTCTCTTTCGTTTTGGAATTGAGTTTCACTTCACTTTCCATTCCCATTCCTTCACAACTCCTCCACCGCAGAAACAGGTAAAAACAAACTTGCGTACCTCATAAGAAAAGACGCGCCTCAGAACTGTGTCCATATCTATCCACGTTAAAGTGTCCATGGCACTAGTGCAGTTGAAACCTCGGGTGTGAATCCGTCGGGTTCACTTTTGTATCTTAACTCAGGTGCCAAACTGGAGAAAAGGGGAAGAAGTAGAGCAGGTCACTTGAGATTTAGTTGCTGCTTATTGGGAAATGAGCCAGACTGTCCTGATCAAATTACTGTGATTCTGAACATGTCATGCTGTTCGCCTTTTTTTAAATCAACTATGTGAGCTGAGTTGGCGTACCTTCGCTCCCCATTTGTTGAAAGAGCGGCACTCACTGCTGCTGTTGTATAAGAGCCCGTTGGAATGCAGCAGGTCTACACGAATGCTAGTGTAAATACGCATGGATGTGTTTTAGTTCAGCGCAGCTTCTCCGGTTCCTATAGTCACTGCCGTGGACATACTGTATCACAATAAAGAATCAAAAGTGCTGCTCAGATTGATTCATTTTCACCGTCATCATATAGCCATAGATGTAGACGTTCAACAGGACAGCCGTAGTTTATTAGCGCAAGACGGTAACCTCACCTGGTTGCATATGGGTTCATTTTAATGGTATCGCAGCTCAGCCCACAGAAGATACCTCATCCACTTTTGTTTGTCATGTCACCAAGAGACAGAGACTGCCTTTCCGTGCGCATCCGTTCTTTAGAAAAGGGCAGAACAGGGCCCTAGAAAACACCCACCACCACCACTCATGGACACAGAGCAATAAGCAATTCCTGAAGTGGAGACCTGTGTAGACCTAATGGGGACAGCGATCTGTTGGACACACGTAGCTGACTTACTCTTATGCAAATGCCAGTATTGTGAGATTAGAATGCAGTAGTTTAAGGACAGTGCTTATACGACACCCTTCATGGAGCTGCACGTTTTCATCCCTTTCAAACCCAGAAAATAGCGGCCCTGTCTTTATTACAAGCTACACTTGGGGCTCTCTACACTTTGCATGTTAAACTAGTGTTAGATCTACTTTCCTCTCCTCTCTAGCTGTCTTTTCTCTGTGTCTTTCCCAATTATGTAGCCCTTTCCTTTCCTACTAAACCCTGATTTTTTTTTTTGTTTGTTTCTTCTTTTTTCTAAATGTCTCTGTTTTTCCTCCTTCCCCCTGGTTTGAGCAATTTATTTTTGTAACTGCATGTTAAAGAGTCACTGAATCGATGGATATGTTAAAAAAGAGAATTCAGCTGCTGAAGCCATGCAAAATGTTTTGAATTGCCCTTAAAAATATGAAAGATGTTTTCTGAATGCTTTATATTCTCTCTGCTGTAAAATAATAAAAGGGGAAAAACTTAAGAAACGCTTGTCTTTACTTGAAGTTTGAATGTTTTTTAAAGATTATCTAAACTAATGGTATTTAAATTATTTTGCCACCCAAAATGTACACAAATGAAGATATTTTAATGAAATCTCAGATTACGACGTTTTACGTTTCTTCACACTTCAGAGATATTAAAAAAATGCATGTGAAACTCAAGTGATTGAATCTAAAGTTGAGTCCCAAATAACACACAATTCATTAAGCACTTACACACCTATTTACACTCAGCTATCTAGAATAGAAACTTACTTTAAGGTTATTTTGTCACTGCTGCATAAATCTGAAAGCCCAACCCTCCTCCATGGGATTAAATGTCCAACATTCTACTTTATGCACTATTTAGTATGTAAATAGTACATAATAAAATTGTTTTGCAAAATGGAAAACACCTCAAGTCTTATAAAAAAGAGCTATTAAGTTTTTCATTTACATATACTGTACACTTATCAATGACCATAAACTGATATTCACTAATACCTGTTTGATGCATAAGAGGCTAAGAGTCAACTCTAGTAGAAGCTCTGTGATTCTCACACAACAAGCAAACATGTTTGAGTTTTGTCCAAATATGAATGTTGCATTTCAACATTCATAGAGGTATAGCATTGCTTGCATGACTGAAATAGCAGGCCATGATGTTTTAAAAAATAGTAGCAAAACTAAATGACACAAAACTTGGGCAAGAAGTCAAATATAGTATTTGGCCCAAGCTTGGTATGTGGGCCACATAAGTTTGGCCTTTCTTGACCCACATTTAAAAGACATTTAAATTATTTTTGAGTAAAGAAAAAAAAATTCTACCAATCAGGTTGCCTCAAGAAAAATATTATCAATTTCATTGCAGTCATGACACACCAACATATCTGGCTCAGTTCAGACTCAGTTATGGATTTTAACTTGGCTGAGACTTGAACCAGTTATGGTCCATGATTAGCCATTTTCTGGAAGCCAGACTTGGTCCTCTGGGCCAATCAAAAAGTGATTGTGGGCCAGAGAGATATTGCTACAGTATGTGGGTATAGAACCAGCAAATAAGTTAGTTCTACAAATACCACCAACTATAAGCCATTTAAACCACAATGTTTTAAAGCTTTCTATTGTGTTTTGGTTTTAACATTAACCCACTGCATGGAAGCTAACAGTTAGCCTAAAGTTAAGCAAATCCCAATAACAGTTTTTATAAAGTAATTATTTTTTTCTCAATTTAATATCCTGCAATTTTGAATTAATACATTAATGCAACATGTTGGTATTGTTGATAAATGATAAGGAAGCATTTTGTTCAATGTTTTTTTTACAACCATTAGAAACATCCAATATGAAAGCATAATTCCAAGGTTATCATTTTTAAAAGTACTTTTTATAGCCTAAGTAGGCAATTTAACAGCCTTAAGGCATAAATGTGTGCAGTTTACCTTTGCAAAGAGTCCAAGCTGGCCAAGGTTTGTTTTCCACAGGCCATTTTTATCAACAACTGAAACCGTTTCATAAAAACTGGCGGGAAAACCTCGAGAAAATCAACGGTTTCTCTTTGGTGATTTGACCACACGTCTCTCTTTATAGCTATGTGAATAAACGCTTAAATCAAATTTAACGATGTATGGTAGTCTTGTAAATCGATCCCGTCTATCTAGAATATTTGGAAACCGGTATTTATTCATTTTTTTTTTAATTTTTGATCTCTTAATTAACTTTTTGAGCGTCAGGCCTTGGGGTGAATAGGCATTTAATGGAGGGTCTATCATATTTCTATAAAATACCTACCTTGTGAGAAAAGATGAATGAAAGTAGAGCTTTTGGCGACTTACGGGTGAGTAAATCACCTTTTAAATTTTTAGAATAAACCGAACCTTTGGTTCAATTGCGTCATCTTCTGGTCACTGCAACACACTGCATCCTGTCATAGATTACTGTTTGAATTCCATAAGGAGAAGTAAATGTTGATTAAATTGAAACATTTTATTATTCCTGGTTGTCCTTGGACTTCTATTCGGAGTGAGTCATTAAACTTATGGTCAGTTAGGTTGTTCAGGAAAGGTATTTGTTTGATAGCCTGTAATAATAGTTGATGATGACGGTAAATGACTGCAGTGTGTGCGTTTGTGTTGGTGCTGAAGAGGCATGTTTTCTGTATTATTAAGGCCAGAGGAGGGGGCAGTGATGGGGTCAGTTCCTGGCAGGGTTTATGGACCAGGTAACACAAGGTTATTGCTCAGGCTCCTCTGAGGATATAAATTGTGGAGAAGACTCTTTAGGCTCAGTGTAACGCAGTGTTCTGCACAACCAGATCCACCTGGGAATCGCTGGAAGCTGCGCAGGTAAAGAACATAGTCTTTGTCTTTTAAAATATTTATAAACATTTCGCTTTTGTTTTATTACTGTGCTAATTACTATGTCAGAATGTATTCAGTGCTCAGCATAATTGAGTACACCCTATTTTGAAAATGAATATTTTTATCAATTTCTCAGTGAATACAGGCAATGCATACTGGTGCATTTAAACAAAACAGATTTATTAAACAGATATATTTATTAAAATAATATTTTAGTCAGCAAACATATTTAGAAATTAAAAGATGATACAATTAAATTCAAGCAAAATATTGGGGAAAAAATGACAACCTACTTAGTTGAATTTATTTCAACAAATGTTTTCATAATTTTTGCTTCTCTTTGATTTTTACTTTTTTTTTATTTGTATTTAATATTTTTCTATAACATATAAATTTGGGTGTACTAGTTTTTGGAGCCTTATCGTAAGTTATTTTGTTAGATAAGCTTCAGATTTGGCTTCAGTACTAAGTAATCTAATGTATATGCACAAATATAATATTGTTTAGCTTCCTATTAAAAATGAGAGATTTGTGAGGGGTGTACTTATATATGATGAGCACTGTACAGCGAGAGAGAGATTTTCAGTTTATTATGCAAGTACATAGCATATTATAAATATATATATGTGTGTGTGTGTGTGTGTGTGTGTGTGTGTGTGTGTGTGTGTGTGTGTGTGTGTTTATATAAATGTACATTAAATGTCCACTTTTTATACAAATTTTCTTGTTAATATATACAACAAATTATTGTTTATAGTTGCTCAATGGTTATTAATTGTATAAAACCAGTTGTTTTTATTATTTTATTCTATTGCATTAGTTTTTCTGATATAATATATATTTATCATTGTTTTTTATTATTGTTTTAAAACTAGTTCATTGACTTTCCTTTTTTATTATGTACAGTTGAAGTGAGAATTATTTGCCCCCTTTCCATTTTTTCCCTTTTTTAAATATGTCCCAAATAATGTTAAACAGAGCAAAGAAATTTTCACAGTATGTCATAATATTTTTTCCTTTAGAAAAAAATCATATTTGTTTTATTTCGGCCAGAATAAAAGCAGTTTTTAATTTTTTCAACCCGTTTTAAGGTCAAAATTATTAGTCCCTTTAAGCTATGTATTTTTCGATAGTCTACAGAACAAACCATCGTTATACAATAACTTGCCTAATTACCCTAACCTGCCTAGTTAACCTAATTAACCTAGTTAAGCCTTTAAATGTCATTTTAAGCTGTATAGAAGTGTCTTGAAAAATACCTAGTAAAATATTATTGACTGTCATCATAGCAAAGATAAAATAAATAATCCAGGGGGGCTAATAATTTTGACTTCAACTGTAATTCTTTACATTTAATTATTATAAGGATATTTTTGAGACCTTATTTTCCTCCTAATTTGTGCCTAACTGTGAGTGTGTGCTGTTTTCCAGATATGATGAAGGGTTTATTGAGCGTGTCTGTCAGTCTGTTGCTGCTGTGTGTGTTGTGGACAGACAGTCAGCCTGTAGACACTGCTGACACTGTCAGAGAGGTGAAGACACTTCTCTATTGATTTCTCAAGTATTGCCATTCAGTCATAAAGATAAGGAACTGCCTATTCATCCGGTTTTGTTTATGGCCTGTTCATGGAGTATTGGACTACCTTTAATAGTCGTTGTGTGTGTGTGTGTGTGTGTGTGTGTGTGTGTGTGTGTGTGTGTGTGTGTGTGTGTGTGTGTGTGTGTGTGTGTGTGTGTGTGTGTGTGTGTGTGTGTGTGTGTGTGTGTGTGTGTGTGTGCGCCTGCGTGCTTATGTGTTAGATGCTAGATCTCCTCAGAGCAATGTCTGCAGTGAATGGACAGGAGGACACAGAGCTGGACACAGGTTCTCCTGCTGTCTTGTGGTCTGATACTGCAGATCTGGAGAAGAGAGACTTGCCACGTCTAGGAGTATCAGTACATAGAGCTTTACCTTTAAGAGTCCACAGCAGGTAAACAACCACTCATCTGCTCTTCTTATGCAGTATACACATACTGTAATACAACAGCAGCATGCTTTTTAAAAGGCACTATAGGCTGTTATGCTTTAAATTTTTAAAAATGAAGGTTACAGAAATACAGTAATAGTTCCTAGAACTATTAGTGACTATTAGAACTATTAGAATAACTATAAGTTATTCAGTTATTTCAGTCCCAAAAAACAACATTAAGGGAGCTAAAATAACTCCTACTACTTTAGGGCAGGGTCTGATCCAGTACAATAGGAACTACAGTAATATAAATATGCCTTGTTTACATTATTTACGAAGTTACAAGACTTACAGGTTCTATTAACATTCATAAAGGAATTCACCTATTGCCTTCATATTCAGTATTTTTTATTTTTTTTGTCAAAGGTGATTTACTCCAACTTTTTTGCAGCTTCAGTCACAGGTTAAGTTCAATCGCTATAAAACTAATAATGAAAACACGATCGCATCCTACATTCTTTGCCTGTTGATTTTGTTGAATGGAGCACTTGATTACACTTATATTATATGAATACAACTAGGACAATTATAACTAGTTCTTATTACTGGGTTCCTGTAACTAGTACGAAATTACTTAAAAAGATCAATATTTTTATTGATATGTTTTTTTAAATAACATTGCTTTTCTTAGTGTGACAAAATTCTTAGTTTTTTTATAATAATAGGTTAGAATAGTAGTTTTATAATAATTTGTAATAATCTATATAGCATTTTTGCTCTATAAATAAAAAACTTTTGTGGAATAGAAATGTTTCATATATGTTTGGACCAAATGTGCACCAATGTTCAGGTTATAGTGAATCAATCACAGAATACTTTTCATTTAACTATGCTAAACCAAGTGAACATACCCTTAGAGTATACATAATGTGCCGTACCTGACCAAAATAATGTTTGTTTTTAAAACTAAGAGATTTATATGACAATGCTAATGGTACTTTTTACTTTATTTCTGTGTTCAGTAAATCTGTAGATGGATCTAGATACCGTCTGTCATCCCCATCTAAGTGGATGTCCAGCCTCCGAGGTTGAAGAGTAGTCATCATTTGAGTATCCATCTCACAATGTTTGAATGAACTCAAAGCTACTGCATAAGGTTTACACTCTCCTGCATGCTCTCTGCTTAACAAATAAAATAAACATAGCTAGTATATATATATATATATATATATATATATATATATATATATATATATATATATATATATATATATATATATATATTTTTTTTTTTTTTTTTTTTTTTTTTTTTTTTTTTTTATATATATATATATATATATATAAACCGGGGAAGTCAGTTTGGAATAGGAATAACTTCATGAACTCTAGAAATTTTTATTATTGTTTTATTTTGGCATTTATTTAGAGTTTCACGCTTTATAACACACGGCTGTTGCTCTCTTCTGTAAAGATAGTATTGGCAATGAAGTATTTCAATATTGGATCTCAGTAAAAATGCATAGATGCATTAAAAGCTAGATGTGTGTAGAAAAGAAATGGGCAGATATTTTACATTACATTACAAGTTTTTGCATGTGTCTGTAACTTTGTCTTGTACATTTTGCATTTGTGTTGTTGTATAATTGTGAGTCCAGAGTGGTTGGAAAGTCTATAAAAGCCCTGTGACTGCGTGGAGTGTGTGGTGAATGTCTCAAACACAGTATTTCCAGAAACAGTCTGCACCGCCACCTCTCTTTCTGAACTGCCTTCTGCTCCCCAAAAGACCACTGGGAGGAACCAGGCGATATGGCTTTTCCAGCAGAAACTGAAGAGAAACAGGCTGTTGGTCACATGTAAAGAGTATTTTACGAAGATAATTCTCATGAGCACCTCAGTGGGCACTTGTCAAAACAACTTGTCAAAAACAACATCAGAAAATATGTCAAAAGAAAAAAAATAATAATAAACAATCATCAAAAATGCCAATCGATTGGATGTCAGTTGACTAAATTGATGTCAAAACAGACATCAAATTGACATCTAACACTGCTATAAAAAAATAACGCCTTGTTCTGTTTAGGTGTTTTTTTTTTTTACCCCAATTTTAGATGCCAATTTGAATTCTACTTTAACATCAAGAGTTTACATGCATATGGATAGTGTCAATTTGTAATTTGCAACTTAAGCTATCAATAAAAAAAATCTTCTATTATAATACTATTCCTACTATTATAAAATGTATAAAATACTACTACTACTATTAATATATTATAAAATGTCGATGTCATATGGACGTCAAGGTTTTGACATCAAATCGATTTGCACTTTTAACTTTGTTTTTTATGTCGTTTTGACATCAAGCTGTCCGCTGTGACAGCTTTATTTACCTCTTTAAGAGCGTCTTTAGAAATCTGCCCAGACATTTTGATACCTGTGAAAGAAACATTATGAGTATTAAAAGTGAAAGCGTGTGTGTTTGTGTATGTGTGTGTCAGATGGAATCTCACTGTCTCTGTTGAGCAGTGGTGAATGTGCTGCGGCTGCTGCCCTCTGCAGGACATCAGTGAGGTCAGATACAGAGAAATCATCCATACTGACACCTCCGGCCTCTTCCACTGAATCTACAACACCAATCACACACATTTAATCAGTGATTGGGCAACTCATTATTAGTAACGCGAGTTATGTAATAATATTACTTTTCTAAGTTATGAGTAAAGTTACACATTACTTTAAAAAGTAATATTTGAGTTACTTTTTAAAAAATAATTTAACTCCAGTTACTTTTTAAAGTAATTATTACGCTTTTATAAATAGCTTGCTGAATTAAAATGTGTGTAATCGCGTTGAATTACACTGCGAAAATGAGCATGTAAAGCATCAGGAAGTTCTCAGAAGATAACATTGTTATATTTTTTTAAAGGTAAATATAGGTGTAGGTTATACAGTGTCATTAAATGAAAATGTCTTCTAAGAATACCCTGTAAGTAAAAGAGATCAAGCCTCAGTCAGGTCAGAAAAAGTAACTCAAACTTAACTCAAAAGTAACGTAACTTACTTTTTTAAGTACGCATTACTTTACATAAAAAGTAATTACCATAACTACACTCCATTTCATCATTACAAAATTAACTATTCATAATCATTTACTACACTGTCCTCATTCATTGTTTTAATTTGTGCACTGAAACAATCTTGTCTGCTTGTCGAATAGTAGTAGACTATGTCTCTGCTGAATATACATCAAGTCTGGTAATGTCAGTGAAAAACAGTGAACAAAAGCAATGTAAGATGCAAGTAATAAAGTTCACCAATACAATCATTCACATGTAACTTTAAAATAATATTTATAAAATTATTTATTAGATCCAATTGAACTGTAATGCCATAAATTTTGGCATTTTAGTCTTATATGTGATGGTAAAATATTTAATTTATATAATGCATTCGATAATATTAGATTGCATATTAAATATATTATTATTATTATATAGTTATAAACATATAGAGAAACAATGCAATTATAATATGGAGATGTTCCTGTTGATTTAGAAAAAGAGTCATATAATAATAAGAAATGAATTGTATTATTATTGGACATAATTGAGCACCGTATACTTTAGCTCAGCATAAATGAGGATACCTTACAAATCTTGCTTTTTACTAAATATTTTCTATTGGATGCTTTATAATATACATTAGATTAGTCAGTACCAAAGCCAAAACTGAAAATGATATAACAAAAATTTTAAAAGGATCACGGCCCAAAAATGTGTACACCCAAATTAATATGTTGGTGGAAATATAGTCATTATTTATTAATATTAATAATAAATAATATTTTATAGTAATAAATAAAAAATAAAATATAATTTCATATTTAAATGTATAATATTCTGATATATTTATCCAATTTACTACTCCTAATTTCATTATTATTATTATTATTATTATTATTTTAAATGTGTAAACATGTAACAACATTAATCTAAATATATTTAAATATAAGTGTATATTAAAATATATTCTGGTTTGCTGAATTGACCTTTAATGCCCATGAAAAAAAAAATACATTAGTTAAAACATACACCATATAGGGGGAAAGAAGAAAAGCATAACCCTAACCCTGACAAATCTTCTGCTTGATTGTGTGTGCGAGCACTCACCCGGGCCAATGTTGGTCATTTCAGCAGTGTCTGTAACGGGATGAGCAGAGAGGAGACTGCAGGACAGCAGGAGCACAGAGCAGAACACAAACAGCTTACAGATCATCTCTACAGCGGCTCCAGCTCCTGTCAGGTCAATCAGCTCCACAGACACTCTCTCATCTTATATACCCCACACTACCAATCATAACGAATGCCACGTTTTTATTGAACGTCTTATTTTCACATTTAGATCCCATTGCATTAATGCATCCATGAATAAATCGGGATCGCAGTGGCTTTATCACCTTTGAATCTCATTGACCTGTTTTACTGAGTTTGTAAATCGGGGAACACAGGTGTGCAAATGTCCTTCTATTTACTCCACGACGCATAAAAGACTATTTTATGAACGTGTCAGCTGTCTTTTATGTAGGCCTTTTATACTGAAAAAGATGGAAGTATATTTCACAACTGATGCATAGGTAAAGTGGTTTTACTGGGGATTCTGGCTGCAACACTGATCCTGTCAACATTATATCAATTGGGGTGATAAAAGTGGAGAGCATCGGGAATATAAACTTGAGATTCAACACATTTGAATCAGCAACACATTTGTTTATCATCCATTGGTGAAGTCATATTAGCAATGCACATTTGACATTTATAAAAGCTTGGAGTGAAATCAGACAGAGCAGACGCATTATACTGTGCGTCACTCAGTTTTACTGCACTTGTTGATCTATATATGAAAGATTGATCCCATGAGGCGTTTGTTTGCATGTATTGCTCCCAGCATTAAACAGTTTCAAAAAGAAAATAACAATTTGCAATGCTAGGCTGTGTTCAATATCAGATATTATCCCCCAATATTCAGAAAAGAAGCTGATCAATTTATGTTCTTGAATTACGTTGTTAATTAAAAACTAAAAAACTGATGGCACTGAAAAAATGCTGGGTTGTTGAATGACACACTCTAAAAAACAGTGAATAGCACTCCTACATAAACAGTGTAGTCCACCAGCTTAAATGGCACACTCCAAAAATGCTGGGTTGTTGTACTCCGACAATAGGTTAAATATGGACAAACCCAATGTTGGTTTACAGCAACACAACATTTTTTAGAGTGTGTCATTTAGTCTGGTGCAATACACCGTACATGTAGAACACATGGAAGTGTGAACCTTGCCTAAGATAAAGCAAAAAGATGATCTGGAATATTTGCCACAATCATTGATTAATCGTCTATGGTGATTTAATCTTATTGCTATATTTTTTTGTTGGACTGGATAAATGTGCACATGGTGAAAAGATGATTATTTTATGGTTACATTTTATGATTTTATTTTTTTTATGGACAAAAACAAACAAACTATTACAATATATAATATAATATAACTTAATGTATAATATGTGGTGGAGCAGGCCGATGCAGTGGCGCAGTAGGTAGTGCTGTCGCCTAACAGCAAAAAGGTCGCTGGGTCGATCCTCGGCTCAGTTGGCGTTTCTGTGTGAAGTTTGCATGTTCTCCCTGCGTTGCGTGGGTTTCCTCCAGGTGCTCCGGTTTCCCCCACAGTCCAAAGACATGCGGTACAGGTGAATTGGGTAGGCTAAATTGTCCGTAGTGTATGAGTGTGTGTGTAATGTTTCCTAGAGATGGGTTGCGGCTGGAAGAGCGTAAAAACTTGCTGGATAATTCGTAAAAACTTAATGGATAAGTTGGCAAATCATTCCGCTGTGGCGACCCTGGATTAACAAAGGGACGAAGCCGACAAGAAAATGAATGTGGGGGAGCAGTGGGTAACACTGTTGTCTCACAGCAAGAAAGTCTCTGGTTTGAGCCTCGGCTGGGTCAGTTAGCATTTTTGTGTGGAGTTTGCATGTTCTCCCATGTTCACATAGGTTTCATCTGGGTGTTCCACTTGTAAGGGTGTTTCCCAGGGATGGGTTGTAGCTGGAAGGGCATCTGCTGTGTAAAACATAAGCTGAATAAGCTGGTGGTTCATTGCGCTGTGTCGACCCCAGATTAATTAAGGGACGAAGCTGAAATGAAAATGAATGAATAATATAATATAATATAATATAATATAATATAATATAATATAATATATTGTTCACAGCATTTAAGAAAATGTGCATTAAGTCCCACCTAATTATGTTTCAAGGTTTTTAAAATTTGTAATAAATTAATGTAATGGTGTATAATGATGGAAAATATCATTGAAAAAATATATAGCTTATTTAATAAAATAATTGTCATGGCCATTTCAATAAAGAGACTCTTGCTGATCAAAAGACAAGGTTTAATTCCAAAAAGGTTTTATTCTTTGCAAAGAATAGGTCCGACAGTCATACAGGAACACCGGTTGCTGCAGAGTGCACATAGGCTAACCAGCAGGTTTTATCTTCTTTCCCCTTCTTCAAGGCACACTGTCACAGATGACACCCAGTTCTGCTTAGAGCGTTCCTCTTCTGAGGATCAAGACATGGCTCCCAGGATTTGTGTTTATTGAATGCATATGTTAAAAAACAGATGACCCCCTTCTGAATGACCCTTCTTGTAATATGTTTTTGTATCATCTTTTCTTAGGAAGGCATATGTTTTCTAATATTTGGTGTTTCTAGTAAGAAAGAGACGTTTGATAGAAATCAATGTTTTAGTAATAGTTAAAATGAATTTTTCCACCACATGATGGTTACTTATTTATTATAAATATTTATTACTGTAGTCAATGTTCTGTAAAGTACATTTTTTTTACTTTTTATAATAATTCAATAATTATAAGGGGGGCCTGGTGGCACAATGGGTAGCCCTGTCGCCTCACAGCAAGAAGGTTGCTGGTTCAAGCCTCAGCTCGGTCAGGTGGCATTTTTATATGGAGTTTGCATGGTTTCCATGTGTTTCCGGTTTCCCCCACAAGTACAAAGACATGCTATAGGTGAATTGGGTAAGCTAAATTGTCTGTAGTGTATGTGAGTGAATGGGAGTGTATGGGTGTTTCCCAGTGATGGGTTGCAGCTGGAAGGGCATACGCTGTGCAAAACATATCCTGGATAAGTCGCCGGTTTATTCCGCGTGGACAAATCTGAAAAGAAATTTAATGAATTGTTTATGCATTTAATGAATAATTAAATGAAAAAATACAATAAATGAACATGTTTATGAACATAAGCAGCAAGTAATGTCTTTAATGTTTGGTATGATTGGGTGAGCCGGTGCGATGATGTCATGGGCGTGCTGGTGGAGGGAGGGAGCAGAAGTTTGTCCGCTCAGGCTTACCATCCCTGTGGAAGTTTCATGCCATTGTCTCGTTGTCAAAAACAGTCGGTCTGGTCGGAAACTTTGAAACTACGTAATTATAGTTCGCGTTTGGTTCAGAGACACTGCAAAATTCAGCTATGAGCTTATGAGAAGTGAGGCTTTTTGGTCGAGTAGCCCTAGTATGCAACAAGTAGTTGAAGATACAAAGCGCATTTGTAGAGAAGAAAAGAGCTCAGAGACCAGGTAAGAGGCTGTTTGTGTCGCTGTGAATTATGTTTTCGGTGTCTGACGTTTGTTGGATGAATCATCGTGGTTAAAAAAAAAAAACACGTGAGGAATGTGGGAACTGATCTAACGTTAACCACACAGTCCTCATTCATTTCACTTCTGCTGGTTTGTTTGTTTTTGTCGAGTTGTAGTTTCGTTATGTGTAGTTACAGAGCCGCATGCTACCTCGTCATGTTTTGTCTTCATATAGTGTTTGTTCATGATTTGTGTAAATGCATTATTGCAAAAGGTTTCATTCTACGATTAAGTAGCATATATACGTGTTTGTTTTCCTTTATTTGCTTTACGTGTTTTGTACTTTACACGTGGCTCAATAGAATGGATTAACTTTTTATTTAAAAGAAACGCTGTAAATGTTATATCTTTAATTCTTATTCAACCCCTTGTTCAGAATGTGTTTTTAATTCTTGTTAGTTTTATATCTGTTGTAAATAATAACATTTTAAGTAATAATAAATCATGTTACTTTTGTAATTAAAAAATGTAGGCAATAAATTAGTGCAGGATCAACTTTGCATTGTAGTTTTCAAATTAGTTTAGATAAAAAAAGATTGTTAATCTTTGTTTGACGGTTAATCATCATCATAACACGCTCATTTAGCAATATACAATACAGAAACGCACATAAAATGATCATTTGCAATTCAAATGCAGTTGTTAAGGTAAGTGCAGAGCAAACTTTTTCCCCCTGTGGATTTATTTAGGTAAAAGTTGGTTTAAAATTTGCACATTCTGACTTTCTCCTTAATAATAAAACTTCACAAAATATTCTTTGCCACTGTTGTACTTTGATAGTCATTTGCACCTTATATAATTCCCCTGTTTAGAATTTGCAAATAATACTTTCTGAAGGGAAATTATTAAGAAGATAGACTGTGCGAATATAAAACCAACTTTACCTCAGTATCTATTAAGACATGTGAAGTGATTAAATAAACTACTTTGCTTTTGTGAGGGACTAAAATCTTTCTTTCGTGAATCTAGGTGTTGCTGAATGCCATGAGCTGTTGAGCAGTGATGGCAGAGCTGGAGGTGGATCAATCCAACCTGCCCAGAGTCCAGGAGGGTAAGAGAAAGTTACTCATGCACATGTCTGTGTGCGTTTGACACTGCAAACAAACATTCAGGGGTGCCCAAACTTTTTCATCTAAAGGGCCAAAAACCAATCTTGATAGAGGCTAGTGGGCTGAAAGTAAATAAAGTTGCCATGGGTAATTTCCTAATTTATTTTCATAGATGTATACATACATTAGCTATCACACATGGACCCTAAGCATGCGTCAATAGCGCTGCCACATTGGTACAGTGCTCCCAGGACAAAAGTCATTCAACCGCACTAGTCTAGACTAAAGCCAATCTGAAGACTTAAGCGCTGTGTGCGGGTGTAGTAATGAGCAAACAAAGCACAAAAATTTCATAGGTAAGATTTCGTTGTTGTTTTTTTACATTTTTGTATATTGTGAACTTTTGTGCTAATCAAGTAACATTACTGATGACAATAGTCTCTTACTGCATTGAACATAAGGCAAAGTAGCACCAACTTGCACTAAATTCAAGGCTTATACTAGTTTTGTTAAATAAAATAAGCAAACAATGTAAATGAAATATGACAATTAGATGCTGCGGTGCTAGAAACTTGTATTATTGTTGATTAAGTAAAGGAGTCGTTCATAACGAAGATTCATTCACAAACTAATCACTACCTCCGTTAGAATGAGTAGTGAAATCAGGAAGAGGGGGTGTGTTTCAGAACACAGATTAGATCAAAATAGGTAGGATAATACAGTTCCATTCACACAAACACATGCTCTTTGTCAGCAATGCCTGTGCGGTCACTTATCCATCGATTTAGAAAAGTGATGTAAAATTATAATTTTCATAATTTAAGAAAATATTTGCATACTGATCACTGGGAAAATTCCAGATCGTAGATGTATGTATGTGTATATCTCTGGCTCTGGATGGCCACAGTCCTCCACTGCACCTTGGGCCCGCATTCATTTCAAAGGAGCACTACCCTGTACTAAAATGGCGGCTATATTGACGCATTTCTTCCAATAGACAACAACAGGGTAAGCGACATCTAATGTAAATATCTATGATTTATTTAATAAGGTTTAAAAATAACTAGAAAACATTGCTTCACATTAACTAATGCAGTATTTATTTTACATTTTATGACAAACTTACAACAGTAAAAACAAAACAATCTAATTTATGACAGAATTTCAATCGTTTTTGCCTTGTTTTGCTCTTCTGCGTAGTCCTTTATCCGTAGAGTGACAGTATTTACATTTTAAAAAATGAGATTAATTTGCAATATTTAATTGAAACATTTAATTTCAGTTTCCTTTTTTGTAGCTCAGCAATAGAACAAACAAAAATGGTTACATCAAAATAGAAATGATGATCTCTGTACAAAAGGAATTCACTACAACCCTCTCCATCATTCTCACTTTTCTCCCAGACGGGGGTGGTGGGTCAAATCAAAGGTTACAATGGGCCAACTTTGGCCCGTGGGCCCTACTGTGGGCATCGCTGTTCTACATGATACATATCCATGGCTTGATTGTTGATGCCGTCTGATAGGCAGAGATAGACTAGTCATATTTCATGTTTTGCATGTTTTTGCATCTGACATCTGATTATCATTCCAGACATCTGCTGTATCTCTCTGAAGTCTTTTTTTTTCCATTGGAGAAAGAAAGAACCTTTCCATATGGCTTTGTTTGCTCATATTTTGTCTCTTTGGTTCGAGTCCTACATAAAGGAGCTTGACCCAGTGTTTCTTTTGAAGGGGGAAATGTTGGTGATGATTTCCCTTTCCGTTCCCATTCTGTACACAATGAGTTCATTGTTTTGCTTTTGTATCTTTATGCTTAAACAAGCTCTAGATGTTGAACAAAGACCCTATTGGACCACCATACTGCCTGCCTGTATCACCCAATTAACTAATGCCTGTGTTTTTATATACGTGTGTTTTACTGTTCCCATCGGGCTTATACCCTTTTAACATGGCCTGTGAGCAACAGTGTTTTCATTTCCTCAGTTTGTTTTTGGTACTGGTTCCCCAAAGCATTGAGAAATAAATATATGTTAGCGAGCCGTCTTTGTCTTCACTCGTCTGTTATCGGTTCCTGTGGATGTGTTTTTGCTCTTGGTTTAGTCTTGGGAACACTGTCTCTAAATCGCAGATCCCTTGAGGAAAAGCAGCCTCTTTCCTCTCTGCACTTTAACCCCTTTGCATTGCTTCTGTTTTCACTGACCCTTTTTCCTCTCGGTGCTGTGAAACCTTTGCCCAGGCAGATATTTATATATGTCTGGTTGTTGCACACTTTGTTTATGCTACCATTCAAATGGCTGGTGTTGGCTTTATTTTCTTTGAAAATATTTTCAAAAGGAACATTAAATTAGTTAATAGTGGCAGTAGAAGTTTTACTAAAATGTCTATTTCAAATAAATGCTACTTAAAAAAAAAAAAAAAAAATTTTCCACAAAAAAAATAATAAATTTGCTGCAAAAATTATAATCTGTAATAAGAAATGATTCTTGAGCATCAACAATAAAGAAAATTTAACTTCACGTGAATAAATAAAACAAAAAAATTGTATTAAAAAAAATACATTTGTATTATTACAGTACCGTTTATTTTGTTTATTTTAATTAATTAAAATGTTGATTTTATCACAATTTAATTTTTAAAACATTGTTTACATTTTATTGCTGTATTTTTCCTGGATGTTTAGCATCTTTGTGTTTATATAACTTGTGTATTATTGTTTTTTGACATGCAGAATTAGATTCTGACGTGGCAATAAAAACAGCATTTTTTTAATTGTATTTCAAGTAGCATATACCATATCAAGTCTTTGACATTTTTGTACGTGTTTTGATCAATTAATTAATCAATCATTCATTTATAGAGCACTGTAAAATCATACCTAAAACACAATTAAAACACAAGCAATAGATGTAAATAATGTAGCATCATTCCAGTTTCTACTAAAACATTTCATCCCACTGTCTGTCTCAATCTCTGTTTTTCCTGCTGCAACCAATGGCACTTTATCTTATCTTTTAAGTGAGTGAGTGGCCTTCAAGAGATCTTGTTTTCACAAAATGCATTCAAACACACGTTTTGCCTGCCTTTTGTAATATGAGCGTGTTTTTGGCGTGGCTTGTGCAAAACTAGTTAGACAACTTTCTATCCACTCCCTCAGTTCCATCAACGCTTCAGCCAGACACCTGAATGTTTAAACGCAGCACTACCAGAACTGGGCCAGTAGCTTCAAACCCCTCCTCCTAAAATGAAATATGTAGTGCAGGTTAGCAGGTGCTTAAGCTGTCCAGAAGAGTCCCTTTTAAAGTGACATTTAACACAGGTGCGCTCCCTCTACCTCCTGGCTAGACTAAAATGGATGAGACATTCAGCGAGTGAATCTGTAAGTGTGTGTGTATGTGTGTGTATGTTTTTTTGACGGTGCAAGGTTGTTAGCAGTTCTGGTGTATCTCTGCTATTGATAAAGACGAGGTGAAATCCCTAGCATTGGCAAGATTATAACAGTAGGTGGGAACTTGTGTCAGCGCCCGAACAGTCTTATCAGCTTGGGTGTAGTGAAGGACACATTAGTGTTTAGAGAGAAGAGCAATGTGTTTTCCTGGTATAATCCAGCTGTCAGTAGCATATTCTGTTGTTCTAGTGTTATCAGGATTGTGTTGGCTGAGAGAATCAAGCCTGATGTTTTCAATTATTAGCTGTAGGCGTATGGGCTTGGCTAGCATGCTAGGATAGGCTACACACGTCTTGCGCTTCTTTGGAGCGGTAGTTATAATTATTATTTGGATACTGAAAATTGATAGCCCACTATTGCATATTTAATTTTTTTAATTTTAATTTCGTAAATGACTAGATGACTAGAGGCTTGATCCTAATTAAATTGTTTGGAGTAGGATATGAATAATGTTGTTCTTGGCTAGCATGTTTGCTTAGGCTGCACGTGTCTTGTATTTCCTTAGAATGGTAGTTATGATTATTATGGAGATTGATTATTTGATAATTTAGCAGATAGTCCTGTTTTGGTAGTTATATTTAATTTAATTTGAGTTTGGAAAACAGTGACTAGATTTGAGCTTAATCCAAACTAAATTGATTGGACTGTGATGTGTAATCTTAAAATAATCTGTAAAATATAGTATAATATAAATGCTTGGAGGATGTTTAAAATATTTTGTTTCTAAAATGTTTACAGATGACAACTTTATCAGAACAATACTCTTACATACAGATCTGCAAAAATGACTTAAATGCTGTTGATTACCAGTGGTTAGCGATGTTAGTTGGTACACTGGGATTTTTAAGTTTAAGATCTTCAAATGTTCAGAAACACTGTTGTGAAGTGTGCATTTCGAGTTCCCAAAATTTTGCCAACTGCCAAGACCCATGCAAGGTTTAATGGTTTCTTTGAAATCGTGTTCAAATACCATAATTGCTTCTTCATGCATTTTGTAAATTTGATGCTGATGTAAAAATATGTTTTTTGTGTGTGATTTTACAACATTCAGAATATGCAATTAGTTTTTTTTTTTTTTTTTCAGTTGCTGACGTTCAGATCTTACTTGCATCCTTTTCAATGCCTTAAAGCATGCGCGCGCGCACACACACACAAACACATATATGGTTGAAGTCAAAATTATCAGCCCTCTTGTGAATTATTTTATATATTTTTCAACTATTTCCTAAATGAAGTTTAACAGAGCAAGAAATCTTTCATAGTAATTTCTATATTTTTTTTTCTTTTAGAGAAAGTCCTACTTTTTTGTCAGATAGAATAAAAGCAGTTTTAATTATTTATTTATCGTTTTACAATATAACAATTAACACAATTAACGAAAGGAATATTTAACATTAAAAAGCATCAGAGTATACAAATCTAAAAACATACATAATCAAATTCAGTAAAGCAGAAATCAAATAACAGCAAATAAGTGGTCAGTGTGATAACAATGGGTATTATCTACACTGAAATTATTTAAGTTAAGTGGTTGTAAACTATTTATTTGGGCTAAATTTAAACAAATTAAGTTGAACGTTACTAAATTTAATTTGTTTGTTCAAATGCATCCATTTTGCAGACATTTTTTCAGTGTAGGCACAGCTCAAAGGGTTTATAAATGGTCCAACATATTCCAGGTTTTTAAAAATACGTGTGTTTTGTTATTTAAACTATATATTAAACATTTCAAATGCAGCGTGTCTATTAAAATATTTTTGAATTATTTAAATGGAGGGTTTTACACAATACATTTACTAGATACATAAGAACTCAGACTTATCCTTTTGGTAGATCTATGGTCTGATACTTCAAGTCTGGCTCAAAAAGATATATTAAAGGAATCTTGTAATATCTCTTTCCCAGGATTATTACAGAAAACATTACTACAGTATCCCAAAACTGATTTAGCTTTTAATAAAATCCATTTTTAATGTTTACAAAAACATTAAGTTCAATATTTTTGCCTCCTTAAGCAATTTATTTTTTAATTGTCTATAGAACAAACCATTATACACGTATTTGACTAATTACCCTATCTTGCCTAATTAACCTAATTAACCTAGATAAGCTTTTAAATTGCACTTTAAGCTAAATATTATGTTGAAAAATGTCGAGTAAAATATTGTGTACTGTCATCATGGCAAATATAAAAGGAGTCAGTTATTAGAAACTAGTTATTAAAACTTATGTTTAGAAATGTTGTGAAAAAAATCTTTCCATTAAACAGAAATTTGGGGAAAAATATACAGGGGGCTAATAATTCAGGAGGGCTGATAATTCTGACTTTCACTATATATATACAAAAATGACTTATAATTATATACACACACAAACACTGCAACTGTTGATATTAGAGTTCTTGTCATCCCCTATCCCCAGGCATAGAGTATGTTGGCTGCTGAACAAAACAAACCAGCTACTGGGTCTGCAGAGCCTCCGGACGTCTCAAATGAGGACAAAGAAACTGACCATTACTGTATGTTCTTTCCTTATCTGTACACTTTCCTTCTGCCTCTCCAAAGTAAACAGCACAATCTCACTATCCTCCTGCACAGCTTAACATCTTTTTTTCTGCTGCTGGCACATCTGGAAAGCATTCATCTTGAGTGCAGGCGTATGCATGTGTGAGTGCGTGTGTGTGCTCGGGTCAGTGTGGAAGTGTGAGGGCATTGTTGGGAGGCGCTTGTGTAACCTGATATGGGTTATCGCAACCTGCAGCAGGTGGGATCAAGCAGGAAATACATTTGTCTTGTTGAAACAGTGGCATTTATATTTGGAATACCCCGAAGAATGATTATTTCTCTCTGCTAGCACTTTTTGGGGGTGAGTAGTTTCCCCCTACCAGACGGAACGGTTAAGGCTCGCAGCTAAACATAGATTTCCACCAGCTGCTCAGGGTCAGGGGTTGTGCTGAAGTCAGTATGTCTCCATTAGGATATTATGGTCCAGCCACTCTAATTCAGTATAATTGCTCAGCCCATCCTGAAGTAAAGCAGATGTGCTTTCATTTTAGTGTTTCAGTCTTGCTAAGTATGAATCCAGGAGTTGCAGTGATGAGGCGGCTCTTGATTTAGGAAAGCGCTCACTTTTACTGCTCTCAGAGTCTGTAATGTTCTCGGTCCTGACCAGCAGTAAAGCCTCAGTCTCCAGCTGTTGTGTCAATTACAGACTACATACTCGTTGCAACTCCCTGTATAGCTGAGTTTGAGGTTGCTTCTGACTATATTTGAAACTGGTGTGCACTGTTTGCAGATTTTGTGCTGGGCGGTGCAGTTGGTTTTTTGGATTTGCCATCATCTTCTCTATGGGATCCATATTTGTTGTGCGGTAACACTAGTGACAATGGCAGTCAACACAAATTGATATAAATAGTTTTGTTATCAATAGTGCTGCACGATATTGGAAAAATCTATCATTGCGTTATTTATTTATTTTGCGACATATATTGCAATATGAATACAATTTGATCAGATAACAACATCTTTATTTGGAAAGAATTTATAATGTTAGATTGATTGGGATGATTGTGCAGTGGGAGTGCAAATCTAATAACCTAACAATCTATAAACCTTTTGGGGTCCCCTGACGCATTTTCGATGTGGTCTGTGCTATTTGTAGAGCATTTCTGTGTTTGCATGTGATGTATTTTTATGCATACCAATCTATAAACCCAGTTAAGAAAATTATACAATTGAAAGGTTTTTCCGAGTCTTAACATACTGTTTAAGTACAGTAACTGAATGATAAGAATGAACATAATTCAATAAAATTAATTGTTGTTTGTTACAAATGGTACAATTTCTTATGCCTGAATCCTTTTACAAACTCAACATTGCATGTCCTGCTATGTGACTGTTGCGAATGATGCATTGTGATATTGATGCTAAAGCTAAAGCAGTATATTTTGCAGCCCTAGTTTTCATCCATCTGTTTTATGGGCATTTTAAGATATAACAGAAAACGTTGGGTATAAACCAAAAGATTTAATTAAATTGTAAAAATTTCATTTTCAATTTATTCCTAAAGCTCGATGAAATGCAACTAGTGTTGTGTGCCGGACAAAGCAGATAGTAATTTAAAACATGATCAAAACATAAAGCATACACATAAAAGGGAGCTTTAAAAATCGTGGAAGTTAGCCAGATGAAATAGAAATGTTTTCAGTCTAGATTTAAAAATAGTGTTGGAGCAGTTATAATTTCCACAGGAAGGCTGTTCCATATTTTTGGAGCAGCTATGGCAAAGGCTCTATTCTACCCTCCATTTTGCTCTGTAAACCACGAAGAGCCCTAAATTGGCTGACCTAAGAGCTTTTGAAGGTTGATGTTTTATCAGCAAGTCAGAAAGATTTTCATTTTTTTCGGCTTTGTCCCTTTTAATGAGGGGTTGCCACAGCGGAATGAACTGCCAAGTTATTCAGCATATGTTTTACGCAGCATATGCCCTTCTAGCTGCAACCCAGTTATGGGAAGCGCTCATACTCTCTCATACGCACATACACTACTGCCAGTTGGTTTATTCAATTCACCTATAGCGATGCTTTTGGATTGTTTGTATGTCATTTGTTAAGGATATGTTCTGGGTAAAATAATGTTAAGCTTATTTGATTGCTTCAGCTAGGGCTGCACAATGTATCATTTCAGCATCAATATCGCAATGTGCTCATTCGCAATAGTCACATCACGAGCAAATGCAACATTAAGTCTGGTTTACAATTTATCAATTAGCAAGTATTTTTTAAGACCATGTGAGGGTTTTAAAAGCATTCTGGCATAAGAAATTGTACTTTTTTAAACTTTAACAAATAAATAACAATTAAATTGTTTCTAAAATAGTTTCTGCAGTATTATTTTACATGTGATGAGTAAATTTCTGAATACCTAAATACAGTTTGAATCATCAGAAAAAAAAACAAGCGCTGTTTATTTAGTTGATATCTTATTCTTATGTACATTTGATTTTTTTTTTGTTTTTTTATTTTTTTATAAATTTGCAACAACTTAAAAAACTCTCTTTTCCCATTGTCATTATGGGATGTTGTGTGTAGAAATTTGAGGAAATAAATAATTTAATCCATTCTGGAATAAGGCTGTTACATTAAAATAATGTGGAAAAAGTGAAGCGCTTTGAATAGTTTCCAGATGCACTGTATATCGCAGAATAAAAAAAAAATATTGCAGTGTTTTTCTAATATCATGCATCAGCAATATTGCACTGTTTTTGTTAGTCTGTCTTGTTTTGTTTTTATCACATCAGCACCTTATATCAATATACAATGCAATACTTTCTCCATTCGCATTTGTACACAGCACCTTATAACCTGTATATTTATAACAAATCTGAACATACAACTCAACATCCAGATTTCTTGACTTAATGCATCTCTGTTTAATGTTTATCGTCTTTTTTTCATATTTATTTTGTGTTGTCTCTTGTCACTTTATGTACACTGGAAGCTTCTGTAGCCAAAACAAATTCCTTGTGTGTGTGAAGCACACTTGGCAATAAAACTGATTCTGATTCTGATACTACACTATTACTCCTAGCATCAGCAATATTACTAGAAAACAATAGTTCTTCATCCATCTAAAACGGCAGTCTTACCACTTCAAGGACAACTTGGAAACAGTTTAGTACATTTACGGAGACAAAAAATGCAGTTTTCATATTTCTGCTTTTAAACCAATGAAAAACTTTACCCCCTTGACATACTAAAATGTTGTTTGGTTTTATAACTTAACTTGGAGACAAATTATTGTCAAAACAGATTCCTTTTAAGATTCTTTTTCAACACAAGCTTTCATGGGATGTGAAGGACTTAAACGCGGTGTTTAAAGTGAAATGTGAAACTTACAGGGCCAAAACCACAAGTGTAAATTTGTTTTGAACTTTCCAGGGTCAGTTTTTGTCATGCAGACTATTATTATGGCTTCATAAAATTTGAGAGTCTTGTTTTTAAAATTGGTAAAACTTTAAGATGCAACTTACTTTATTTGTTATGAAATATGAGACACGAATATAGTTGTTTAAACATTTTTTAATGAAGCTTTAAATTGCTTTTTTTTAATTGACCACTTAAAGCATGAAATAACAAGGCTCAAATGTCTGCATTGTCTCCAGAAATAGCTTTGAATGTGTATTATTTCTAGTTAAAATAGTGTACATACTTAACTTCTACTCTCTGAATTGATCCTAAAGACAACTGATGAAAGTTCAGAAGCTTATCCTGTAGCTTGAAGTTTTGGCCAGTTGTATTGACTGCTGTTTCTCTACAGTGTGCCAGTGTTTTGCTGTACTGGAGGATGGAGCTTTAGCTCATAATCTGCAAGAGCAGGAAAGTAAGTGCCTTTTCCCCTTTTTTTTCTTGTGCCACACCTAAAGCAGTGTTAACACAAGCTTAAAATGTGTTTTCTCTGCCTTGACATATTCAACCATCTTTTTTGTACATTTCCAAAGGGTGCTGGTATTCACACATTTAGAAATACAAGAGCATGTCAGTACAAAAATAAACTCAAGATCTCAAATCTGAGTCTGTAAAACTGAAATATCCTGAAAGATCTGAGTAGGTAGCTGTATAGAGAACAGAGATTGCCAAATTAATATTTGAGTTATGTTGGGCACACACCACAAGATAAGCAGGCTGATTTTAATTTCCTATTTATGTTATTGTTCAAATGACCTTATCAGATTTTTTTAAGGCATGAGGTGTGTTAAAAGTGGCTCGGAAGTATGTTGGAGGTGTTCCAATCATTCATTCATTCATTCATTCGTTCATTTTCCTTTGGCTTATTCCCTTTATTCATCAGGGATCACCACAGCGGAATGAACCATCAAATTATCCAGCATATGTTTTACACAGCGGATGTCTTTCCAGCTGCACTAGGTACTAGGAAGCATCCATACACATTCGTTTACACTCATACACTATAGCCAATTCATTTATACCTCATGTCTTTGGAAACCCAAGTCAACATAAAGAGAACATGCAAACTCTACACAGAAATGCTAACTGATCCAGCCGGGGCTTGAACCATTGACCTTCTTGCTTCTTGCTTATTGTTTAATATTTATGATTCATGATTGTTGAATATTTAAGATTTATCATTAGAGCATCTCTGATATTCTTCTGAGGAAATTAAGGAATCCTGAAGTGTAAGGGAAACCCTTAGAACAAACTGGATAAACTGGAGGTTTTCACAGGAAACAAACTGTTTAGTTATTTATCAAATACAGCTGCTCAAAATTAAATGGATACGGACAGCAGAAATGAAGGATCAGCTTGTCCAATTGTGGCTACAGCCCGAATGTTAGTTTATTTATTCACCTATTTGTTTGGTAAGTTTATTCTCAATTCTTGAGTGATTTTGCAAAATGTCCTGTGTTTATATGTGGTACAATTTTGGTCTGTTCTGCCTTTGTTACATTGTGGCATATCACACACTATAGAAGCAAAATGGTGAAATCTAGGATTTTTTTTGTCCTCTTGTTGGTGCTCTCTAGCATTTTGATCTTTATAAACTGTAATATATATATATATATATATATATATATATATATATATATATATATATATATATATATATATATATATATATATATATTAGGGATGTAACGGTATTGTAAATACCGTCATACCGCAATGTTAAATTTTTTCGATATTACCGAAGTCGCATGACTCGGTAAAACTATAGGTCTTCAGAGAAAATTTGCTCAGGCGAATGAAGCGAACGGGAGGTAGCTGAAACTTCATTTCCCATCAGCCCCGGCGTGGCCATAATCCTTTGCGGTCTGTTGTCGCTACAGATCCAGTAATGCGGAAATGGAGTGTGCTGCTAGTAGCGGAGATGAAAAAAAGATGGAAATGATCGAACCTAAAGCAGTGTTGTCGCCGCGCGCGTGCTGAATAGCGGTGCTGTCGCGCGCGTTCTGATCAGCTGTTGTGGCGCGCGTATTGTAAAGCGCCGAGGCGGGGTTGAGCGCGCATACTCAAGAGAGGTGTTGTCGGGCGCCTACTGAAGGGCTGGACTGGACGGAGGTTGTGTCGCGTCGCGGGGGCACTTTTGATCGTTTTGGAAGGGCATTTTCTATCCAAGACTAAAAAGGGCATGTGCACTGCACAGGTTGAGCCCTATGTGTGCACGTGCCTGCAAGTTGGGGAATACGACTAATAACAGTCATGGGGACTGCAGAAACACAGCACACTGTTCAGATTGATGCAGACATTGACTTGTACCGCAAAGAGACCTCTATCTCACTCATGGTTTGTCTTCTCAAGTGGGGGAAAGACAATGCACAACGTTACCCCACTGCTGTCAACATGGGCCAAGTCATATCTCTCTTGTCCCAGAAACCTCAGTCCCAAATGAGAGGGGTTTTTTCTGTTGCAGGGGACATTGTAAATAACCCAGAGATACCAGCTTTTACCAGATTATAATTATATGATAATTTTTCTTTAAACCCATCTCTATCTAAGTGAGTGATTAAATGTTAAATGTGATGAGTTTTCAACAATACTAAATTGAAACTTTATTTTTTTACATGGTTTAATAATTTTTTTGTTATTAAAATTGAAGTTCCTGTTTCAAAGCTAACAGATAGATGGCTAATTTGTATGTCATTGACACTTTTGGCACTTTTTCAAAAGTTTTTTTTTTTCCTGTAAATGATTCAATAAATACCGTACCGTGACATTCATACCGAGGTATTACCGTACCGTGAAATTCTGATACCGTTATATCCCTAATATATATATATATATATATATATATATATATATATATATATACACATACACACACACACACACACACACACACACTAACACGTATACAAAACTAATGTTTACAGTGGGCTTTTTAGTGTTTTTTTATTATATTTCTAAGCACTTTTCTTTTATTGACAACAGATTCATGTTTTCTAGTCAACTGAAACTTAATTTGCTATCACTTTAAACCAAATTAAACTCATACTTGTTGACAAAATGTTAAACTTTTTTATGTATATAAAATATTTGATGTAATTTATAACAATTCCAACAACAGTTCCAAAACTAACACTTGTGCTAGTCTTTTTTGCTTTCCGGTGTTCCTTTGAAACCCTTCTTTTATTGACAATCGATTGATATTTTCTAGTATTATGAAAAACTGCATAAAAAATATACAGTTAAAGTCAGAATTATTAGCACTTTGGTGCGTTTTGCACTCACACTACAAACGTACCGCACCAAAGCCCAAATGAACCGCTCTCAGGCCCAGGGCCTGGGCCGGCCAAGTGAACCGTGCTTGAGCCCGATTCAGCGCACTCACACTTCTCAAACGATCCGGGAAACAGGCCTGGGCACGGTACGGATGGCATAGTGTGAGTAGGCCCTAAATGTCACTTTAGGCTGTATAGATGTCTTGAAAAATATCTAGGGAAATATTATTTACTGTCATCATGGAAAAGATTAAATAAATCAGTTATTAGAAATGAGTTATTAAAACTATTATGTTTAGAAATGTATTGAAGAAATCTTCTCTCTGTTGAATGGAAAAAATAAACAGGGGGACTAATAATTCAGGAGGGCTAATAGTTCTGACTTCAACTGTATACCCTTTACTGTCACTTTTAACGTAATGTAATTCATCCTTGTCTTTCTCATCACACATTTTAAACAGTAGCATTTTTTTCCCCATCTGCTTTACGATAACTTCTCATGTTGTGTCCTCCACCAGTCGAGCAGTACTACAGCTCAAATGTGGAGAGGAGTCAGCTGGTGCAGAGGGACATCAGAGTAGCCAAGAGACTGCAGGATGAGGAGCAGCAGAGAGTGCAGACGCCACAGCATCAGACCACTCGTCAGCTGTAAGATAGCAAACACACCGTCTATCAGAGCACACCATATAAGATATGACAGTTTACTCAATATACTTATATAATATACCTATATACTTTATATGACCATTCAGGAGCTGATAGCATGTCCAGAGTCCACCAGTTTCCCATGTGTGTGATAGTCCATGCATTTCCTTGTTACATTAAAGGGATAGGTCAACCAAAAAAGAAAGAAAATATACTCGCCCTCAAGTGCTTCCATACCTTTAAGGTCTTATTCTTTTGAACATCAAAGGTATTGTGAGGAATTTTTTAGACTTTGACATGCTTAATAATAAAAAAAAAACTATTAAATTTAATGACTATTGATTGACAACATTCTTCAAAATATCTTATTTTGTATTTGGCAGAAGAAAGACACTCAAACAGGTTTGAGATAAGGGAAGGTTGGACTTAAACCATATCACAATATTTTCTGGTGTTATTGCAATATTAATGACAACATAATTCACATTTAATTACCCAAAAACAGAAATGCATAATTTATTATGTTTATATTGCCTACTACTGCATTCCAATAGAGCTCAACCATAATCAAACACACTGAAACAGCTAATCTAGCTTTTCAGAATCATATATAATAAACCAGCAGACGTGCTAAAGTATGTTAAAAAAATAAACTTTGTTCCCTGGCACCCACTGTCCTGCAGAGGTTTTTATTTATTTATTTATTTATTATTCATGAATAAAAATATACAACTGCAATCAGGAGATCAATATAAGAGGAGGACTATACAAGTTACAATAACTGCAAAGAGAAAAGAGACTAACAAAACAAAGGAAGGGTTAAGTTAATTACAATAGTATTAAAGTGTATGAAAATAAAAAAAAAATTAAGAGCATTACAGGAGATTTAACTAAATCAAGTCAGTCAATAGACAATAGCTCTTCATATAGAACCAAATATCTAACACATTTTTTTGTTCTTCCACATACAGAAAGATTTGAATATCTAGAAATTGTTGAAAAGTTGGAATTAAAGCCATGCATTTTTCTTTGTTTAAAAAATGTCCAAACAAAGTAAAAAAGGTGAAAAGAAAATATTGAGATTTATGTGCAGATTCTGAGTAATAAAAAAAATTAAACTAAAAGAATGCGAAAAGGTAGGAGGGGTGTTTAAATAAAGATACAATTCGAACCAAAACTTCTTAACAAGTTCACACACACCAAATAAATGTATTCTCACTCTTCTGCAGAGAGAAGATCTCTGAAACAGTGTTGTGATCACACACTGTAACGTTATTTCTGTTCCTTTCATACTGGACGCTAGAGGGCGCCATCATGCATAAAGTACATATAGATTTTGCTGAGCAAAGAGGTTAAGGCTTAAAGAAACTGAAAAATACATCAAATTTAAAAAAAATATATAAACAAATGCTTGTGGGATTATCAAAACTATTACTTTTTTTCAAGCCAAACTGGGTATTGTATGACAAAGTGTGTTAATAATTTATTGCTAACCTAGCTTTTATCACTCTTGTGAATGCTGTAAAAGGTATGATTTCTTATTTTTCTCATTCTGTGAAATGAACCATATTTAGCCACAAAAGGAGGATTTCAGGCTGTAGTTATAAAGTGAATTTAAATTTATGTCAGAAAATCTGTTTCTTATCAGGATCATATGGCAAGGCATAAATACACATGCTAGTAAATCATTGCATAAACCGATTGGAGGTCTTTTTGTTATTATGATGTCTAGTTTTTATCGTGGGCAGAATTTTAAGCAGTATTGCAAATGACAAGATTAAACTGTCCCTTTAAAGGGTAGTTATTATGCAAAAATTGCTTTACAAGGGGTTTAAACATCGTTTTGAAGGGAGAGCTGGGAGCACAATCTCATTTTAATTTAAAGCGACGGTCACCAAATCGGCACAATTTTTATCATAGTCTTTAAGGGGCAGTTTCAAAAAGTTACAAATAATTATTTGTTAGTTATTTTGAGCTAAAACTTCACATACACACTCTTAGAGAGTTATAATAGGTGTCTTTTAAGTAGAACAGACATTTTGTTCAGTGGTTTTCATTTGCTCAAGTATGTATTATTCTCCATAGGGAGGAACGGGATTCAGAATATGCACGTATGATTCAGGAGGAGATCCAGCGGTGTGCTGAGGAGGCTCGAAGGAGGGAAGTTGAGGACGAGGTGAGTAACACTAAATGAGCTCGTTTGTCTGAGGGATCTAATGGATCAATAGTTAATGAGTCACAGTGGGACTGCATTTTATTGAGCTAGTCTCCTGTGGTTTATAAGCGCTGACTAAGACCACACAGGAATGAGCATCAAACTATTTTAAAGCAAAAAGTCACACACATACTGTGCATGGATCGAATCCAGATGCATTTATCTCCACAACAAGAGGCCAAAGTCTTCTCCATCCGAGTGTGGAAATGTTGCACTCCAGAAATGAAAGGAAGTCTTTATAGATTTGCAGCTTTTCTTGCTGGGGGTTCGGTATGAAGCATCCTATAAATGTTAGAGCAATTACTTGTGTTGGAGGTGTTATGGTGTTGTTATTTGAAGTTCAGTCCAACCCCTGTTGTGCCCTAGAGCTTAACTTGTGGTTGGTTTAGAGTGGGCTGGCCATGTTGCAATTATGCTGAACATGGTTTAGGGCAGAGGTTTCCAAGCTTTTTCATATGAAGGGACAAAAAAACTAGACTTGATTGAGGGCGGTGTTCTGAAGAAGGTAAATCTGCCATATGGTGATTTTCTCATTTATTTAATATATAAAAATAACTAAAACGAATTGTTTTATATTATCTAATGCAGTATATATTTTACATTTTATAATGAACTTATTTTAGTTAAAAAACAAAATCCAATTTATAACAGAAAGGAGTTACACTAGTCAAGCTGCTGTTTTTTTGCCTTGATTTGGACTCCATTATCTTCTGCATTGTCCTTTTTCTGTCCTCTAGTAATGGTTTTTATATATTTTTTAAATAATTATAGTTTAAGCTTTTAAACATTTATTTTCAGTCTGCTTTTTTGTAGTTCAAAAATGAAACAAACAAACAAAAAAAGTCGTGATCTTTGTGTTAAAGGCATTCATCCCAACCCTCTCCATCATTCTCACTCTCTTCTCATGTGGAATGGAAGGCTAAATCAAAGGTTACAATGGACCAACTTTGGCTCTAGTTTAGACTTTTTTTGGTTTAGTTTTATCTAAATATAATATTCCAAAATGTTAATTTTTAAAGTTTTTAAAGTTTAGAAATATTAATTAAGTGTACTCATCCGAAATGTTTTTGTGATTTTTCAATACAACACTTGTAACAGATTGCAGTAAAGCAAACATTTAAAACAAATGCATTTTTAAATTTTTCCTGTTATGGGTTTTCTTTAAAAGAAACACAATCAGAATGCTGAATATCAAAAAATCAACATGTAAATCTGCAATAATGTTTCCTTTTGCTCAACTGAATTTCTACTGTTCTTATTGCAGTACACACAATAGTTAATATTTCTTGGATCAGTAAATGAACCATAAATAATTTCTCATAAACTGTATTTTAAATAATTGTTTATTATTTTATATAGTTTTGGTGTATCAGTACTTCTGCTTCCTGTTTGTTCATGTATTAAGTGAAGTTTATTTATAAACTAATTTCGAGAGGGGGACGTGATTGATTAATCATAGCTGGTCCCGCATAAACTAACGCATTGTTATTAACTAGAAATATGTCACGTGCCGCTGTGCATAGAGCCCATTGAATCATTATATATTTTTAAAAATTAGATATGTTATAAGTGCATGACTTATGTTTGTCTCCTACAAACTGACAAATGAGTTAAATAATTGTCTTGATCTAAAACAGAAACTCGCTGTCGCCTCACAGCAAGAAGGTCGCTGGTTCAAGCCTCGGCTCAGTTGGCATATCTGTTTGGAGTTTGCATGTTCTCCCTGTGTTCGCGTGGGTTTCCTCCGGGTGCTCCGGTTTCCCCCCTCAGTCCAAAGACATGTGATACAGGTGAATTGGGTAGGCTAAATTGTCAGTTGTGCGTGCGTGCGTGCGTGGGTGGGATGCGTGCGTTTTCCCAGAAATGGGCTGCGGCTGGAAGGGCATCCGCTGCGTAAAAATGTGCTGGATAAGTTGGCGGTTGTGGCAACCCTGGATTAATAAAGTGACTAAGCCGACAAGAAAATTAATGAAGAAAATGGAAACTTCTAACAAGTTGCACAAAGCTTCTTCCCAGGAAAATAATTAGCTTTGTTGAATAGTTCTCATTTTTCAGTGAACCTTTGATTAGGGAATATTTCATTGAGTTGTTTGAAAACAGACGCAAGTGAGAGTCATGAGTTATTCAGCTGGAAATTGTTGACTCTGCAAGGAGAATAACTGAGTCAGAGAGTGGTTTGATACAGACTGTTATCATTAACAGATGATCTCCAAGTCTGAGAGTCATTGTTTTGACTAATTCTGAGCTGACTAAGTTTTTATAGTCCTGTAGGATTCTTCATGACTCATAAATTTATAGTGACACATAATCTGCTCCTGCAGGTATTTTTTTATGGTTGTAAAGCAGGTCTTGGCATGCCTGATTCACTGCAGAAACTTTATTTATTTATTTAATTATTTTTTGCCTTGTTTTGTAGTAAGTTTATCTGAATGTCTTTAACCTATTAGCTGTCAGTGATTAAGCAAATCAACAGGTTGCTATTCTTCCTATAGTGCCTGAACAAAATCTTGTTTTTTATAATATTATCTTCAAGTTTATAACAAAGATGGGTTAGAAAATGTGTTTTTTATTATTTGTTATTCTATTTATTTTGTAGCATTTTTGATAGCAAAATATTTCATGAAGTTTTATGTAAATAAAAGGATTAGCAATATTTACATTTTTTACTTATCCTTTTTTACATGCTCCAAAGCATTCAGAAGTGTGCACAATGGTTCATGTTTATGCCTCTGTTAATCTTATTATAATAAAAATATATACTTTATATATTTTCAGAGATTTTTTGGAAGTTTATCTTACCCTTCAGGTATAATTTTCAAATAAATAAAAAAGTTTATGTTTTGGTATGTTCACTGGAATAATTTGTATAATTTGTGTCCCTTGACAACAAAAGCCTAAGATGCACTTGTATATTTTTGGTCATATTAAAATACATTGTTTGGGTTAAAAAAATGTTAATTTCATGCCAACAATCATTAGAATCTAGTCAAGTCAAGTTTTATTGTCATTCTGTTTCATGTGTGGACAGACAGAAGAATGACATTTTGTGTCTCACAGGACAATGGTGCTACATAAATTAATCATAAAAACAACACTGGACAAAAGAGCTATTTTATTAAAAAAAAAAAAAAAAAAAAAACCCAATGCATAACTAAACATATACTATAAGATACTTTACACGCAAGTACTTTTACATGAGACTGAACAATGTTGTGCAGGATATTGTGCAAGAGCTGTATTAAAGGTGAATATTGTGCAAAAGTTATTTAAGGTTAAATCAATCAATGCAACATGATTGTGGTACATCTATAGTAAGCATCATTTTCCTTATTGTGTTATAAGATAGAATTTGGATGAAGTGTCAGGTGCATGAGAGAGAAGAGTGTTTCTACAGGTGTCAAGCCCACTTACCTGTATGAAGCACAATTTGAAATGCACAATGATTCCAAGAGACATGGAGTGATTAAGAAATATTAAGTAAACATGTTACTTAAAGACATTTAATAAATTTCATAAAAATTTGAGATCTCGGCTAAATATTTTCCTTTCCCAACCATACAGCTATGAAAAGCTTTCTTGTTCCGCTTTTATGTGATGTTTAAATCTCAAGTTTAAAAAAAGACAACTATTGTCACATTTGTTTGTTACGTTTACATTTAAAGCAAGGTATATTGTCTGAAAATAGGCTATTACCTAGCAGTGTTTTTGTCTCAAGTTTATCTGTCTTTATTTTAAATTGTCCTTAATCTCATCATTAAATATTATGCTTTTTAAAAAATTAGCCTTATTAAAATATCAGCCTCCAAGTTATTGTTTAATTAATATTTACTAACAGCTTTGAAAAAAGTTTAAATCTGTGAGACATTTTGTCATAAAATGTCATTCCACTGCATTAATTATGCATATTTACACTCCTGCAGCCTGCAAGCCTGTGAAGCACAAGGTTGCATCTAAATATCTCCACACGCTGCCCCTGCTGTCCTATCAGAATCATACAGGAGCAGTGAAGAGCGACGTCTGTTCGCACTCTGCAATTTCTTACTGTTGAGTGCACAAACAATCATGTGGATAGAAGATTTTTTGTATATTGAGTATATTGATTTTTTTTGGGTAGGAGTTTAGGTGGCAGATAAGCTGGAGTCAAACACCATGAGACTGGAGCTGGTCTCTGTGTGAGGCAAAATCTGACTGTGGATTTAATTCTGCTTGTGTTGTGAATTCGAAGAGGTCAATGAAGCAGGCTAATTAGTAGAAAGATACCAGGATTTGATGGTAACCGACATGGGGTTAACCCTGCAAATGTTTTTTGATTTCCACTCAAAGCATTTAGAGCATGTATGGCATTACACAGAATTCAAGTTGCAAATTTTTCATTAAAAGTTTTTTTCAAAATTAAACTGACTTTGCATTTTGCAATATATACATTTATACACGTTATTTCCACTACCTAAAATTGAAAAAGTAAAGACATGCATTCAGGTCTCACAATAAATTCAAATCTTAAAAATGTGCTTTTAAAATACATTGAAAACAGTAATATATTTCTCTCAATTCTTCCACGTTCCGTTTTGCACCCCCTTGTGGCATATGGGTATTAAACTTTAAAGGTATAGTACAGGGGTCGGCAACCCAAAATGTTGAAAGAGCCATATTGGACAAAAACAAACAAAAAACAAATATGTCTGGAGCCCTAAAAAAATGTAAAGCCTTATATAAGCCTTATAATGAAGGAAACACATGCTGTATGTATCTATACACTGCAAAAAATGCTTTTCTTACTTAGATTTTTTGTCTTGTTTCTAGTCCAAATATCTACAAATTCTTAAATCCTGAAGCATTTTCTAGACAAGCAAAACGTATTGTCTTGTTTTAAGAAATAATATGCCAAAATGAAGCGAGTTTTTCCTCAAATCAAGCAAAATAATCTGCCAATGGAGTAAGCAAAATAATCTTGTTTTTTGATTTGTGATAAGATTAATTTGCTTACCCCATTGGCAGATTATTTAGCTTGATTTAAGGAAAAACTCGCTTCATTTTGGCATATTATTTCTTAAAACAAGACAACATGTTTTGCTTGTCTAGAAAATGCTTCTTGATTTAAGACATTTTAGATATTTGGACTAGAAACAAGACAAAAAATCTAAGTAAGAAAAGCATTTTTTGCAGTGTAGTAGCTATATTAGCCTACTATAAAAATGACTAAGTTGGCTACAAATGCATAATGAGCCTTCATGATTAAATAGCCACTGAAATCAGGTGGTTGGTTTTTATTTTGTTGTCATTTAAACACTTCAGCACAGCCTCTGGTCTTTCAGTGATATTAATTTGATCATTTCTTCTTGCGGCCCATCAGTGTTCACATACCTGCATAAAAGCGCATTGAATATCGGTCACATCACAGGCAATTGAGTATGCTGGCACTGAATTAATGTCCTTGGTTTGCTGATTGGTGATGTTACCTGCCATTTTAATAGCCCTTTCCTTCACTGTCTTAGCGGAGAGAGGTATCTTTAATTTTTTGTATTATCTTGGTTTTGTTTTTGAAGTCTGCAATTACTGTAGGTGTTCTAATATGTTGATGAATGACTCCTTCATGTAGTCACCATCTGTGAACGGTTTTCCATGCTTTATCATCTCCCGGTTTGTTTACAACAGCCACCTGCCTGGCATCCCGCCCTGCTAATTGAAACCTGTGTCGCAGGCTATAACGCAAATCTTCGTTGACAGAAATTTTAAAAATTAAATATTAATTCTACACACTTTTACAGCATTTGAAAACGTTAAAAATGTTTGTCCTCCTATAGAAATCATATTAAAACAAAAATATATACTAACCTTGCCCATCTTTTTGAACATTTTTGAAAAAACTTCAGGGAGCCACAAGGGCAGCGCTAAAGAGCCGCATGCGGCTCTAGAGCCGCGGGTTGCTGACCCCTGGTATAGTACACCCAAAAATGCGAGCTGTCATTATCTCCTCGCCCTCTACTTGTGTAGTTTCTTTCTTCTGCTGAACACAAAAAAAGCATTTTTTATTAAAAATGTTTGTAATCCTACAGTTGATATTGACCATTGATGTCCATGGTATTTTAAGTTATTAATTTATCTTACTATGTAAGTTGGTTCCAAGTTTTTGGTTCTCGTCTCAAAAAAATTTTACTATTGTGTCTACTGTTACAAAAAAAAAAAAAAAAAAAAACTTGCACAGTTTTGGAAAAAGTAGAGTGATGACAATTCTTATTTTGGGGTGATCCATCTCTAATCTGGCCTATGCAAGAACACATTTAATTATAATACCGAATAAAGTGGATCTAATTGGATTTGCATTGTAAACATTTAATAAAAGTTATTTCATTTATTTTATTTATTTTAAAAGTATTTTTTTATTTTATATATTAAGGTTTTAGTAGAGGGGGAGCTTGAGCTTGAGCTCCACCTTTTTTGCACTTCTTCTACGAGTGATGTCACTGGCTGTAGGGTTAGGGGTGGGGTTGGTGTACGCATTAAAACAGCTTACAGGAGGAGGAGTGAGAGCTCATGCTCCCCCTCGATGGAGCTCAGCTCTGCTCAAATGGCTCTGCAGCGTGCACCCTCTCAAATTATTCAGCATAAATCCACAGATTTTTAACAAAATTCTGCACAGAAATAGCAAAAACTGACCACAGATTCTATCTGCCCTTACATATGGGGCAGAATAAATTATTTCAGTTTCGTTTTTGGGTGAACTACCAATTTAGGAATGGGTTGAATTTTTTTATG